>NC_133659.1:122733702-122735591 GCF_037893015.1 Macrotis lagotis
AATGCTTTCAGTCAACATTTTGGCTCAATCTGTAAAATTATTAAAGCTAAATCTATTTAAGGAGAAGAAAAAAATAAATATTCAGGGATGAAGTGGAAAGGTGAAGGAATAATATAAGCAGATCTTCAAATTTAGTGTTGCTTTGCTTGTCTTACAATTTTAGAAGGCAAAAAAAAAAACCAAGCAAACAAATAACCCTCCCCTCTAAAAACACACAAACAAAAAAGCCAAACCCTGGAATTCTCTTAAAAAGACAAAAGAACTTTTACAAAGGAAATATGCATATTGGGAAGATTAACATCTCAAGGCAGAATTATTCACTCATTTTGTATTAGGGAACACACCTTGAAATGTGAAAGACAACAACATTAAGCTTGCTTTAGGAAAATCTTCATCTATTGTTAACAAAATTATTTCAGTGAGCAGCAATTTTGTCTTGTGCTGGATTTTTTCTAGAAGAGGAAGCTTAGAGACCTGGAAAGAGTAAATAGCTTTGCAATCAAGGGATCTTGTTCAATTTCTATTTTTGCCATTTGGTAGCTCTGATTTCTTGATCAAATCACTTAAATTATTTGTGCCACAGTTTCTTTATTTGTAAAGTGAAAGAAGTTGAACTAGATGATTTCTAGTATCCCTCCCAGTTATAAATTCTATGATCCCATGAGAATTAAGCAAAATGCCCTGGCCTCTGAATATCCTAAGATATTCAACATGGAAGGATACACCAAAAATCACCATTTCGGTGAGTGGGAGAATGCACAAAATTAAATATTAGCCTAATCTTTTTTAATGTTATTATATATTTATTTTTATTTATACATTACTAAAATAATCTTATTGTAAGAGTAAACATAACCCCCCCCTTTCCCAACAAAAATTAAAAAATCTCATGAGAAATAAAGTGAAAGAAAGAAAAAAAAATAACGTGCTTCAGTCTGTGTTCAGATACCATTAGCTCTGTCTCTGGGGTGGATCACATTCTTTATCATAAGTCCATCAGAGAAGTTATTTCCATATTTTTTACCACAGTTGTTTTTGCTAATTGTAATTCCCTCCATCCATTCCTCCTAACTCCCATTTATTCTCTTTTCTCTCTCCTTTTACTCTGTCCCTCATCAAAAGTGTGAACAGTAGATAGAGCACCAACCTTGGGGCTAGAAGGCCCCAAAACCACATCCCACCCTAGACACCCAGCTACTACCCAGCCACATGGTCCAAGGTAAGCCATCCAACCCCACCATCTTGCAAAAAAACAACAAAGGAAAAGTATCTGACTACTGTCTCCCATGATCTACCCTCTCTATCACCTACATCCCCTCCTGTCCTCCTGTCCTCTTTCTCCCATCCCTTTCTTCTAGGGTATAAGATTTCTATACCCTATTAAATGTGTATATTGTTTCCTCTCTGAGCCATATTCCTTGAGAATGACGGTTCACTCATTTCCCCTCATCTTCTCCCCTTTCACTGTATTGCAAAAGCTTTTTCTTCACTCTTTTTACATGAAATATCTTAACCTATTCTACCGTCTTTTCCCTTTCTCCCAGTACATTCTTTTTTCACTCATTGACTCCATCTTTATAATATATCTTCATATTCATCTCTCTCCTATGCCTTGTCAAAATATGCTCCATCTAACTACTCTGTTAAATGAGAAGGTTCATATGAGTTATTAGTATCATCTTTCCATAAAGGATTACATGCAATTCAGCATCATTAAAATTTACCCTTCCCATCCAACCTTCTCTATCCTTCACCTGTGTCCTGTACTTGAAGATCAAACCTTCTGTCCAGCTCTGGTCATTTCATCAGGAAAGTCTGAAAGTCTATCTCACTGAATATCCATCTTTTCTTCTGAAAGAGAATGTTCAGTTTTGCTGGGTAGTTGATTC
>NC_133659.1:123035660-123113160 GCF_037893015.1 Macrotis lagotis
AGGCGGGGGTTAAATTACTTGCCTAGGATCACATGACCAATAAGTGTCTGAGGCAGAATTTAAACTCCACTTCTCCCAACTCCAGACTGGGCACTCTCTTTTGTGCCAAATAGGGAGACCAATAAGACCCATTAGAAGACAATTAGTGGCATAGTGGATACAGAACCAGTCCTTGAGTCAGGAGGACCTGTATTCAAATTCAGCCTCAGATATTTACTAACTGTGTAACTCTGGGCAAGTCACTTAATCCCAGCGGCATCCAAAATAAAAAGGGTGAGGGAAAAACTATTGCAATAATCCATATAAATGGTGATAAGGTCTGACAGAGTAGGAACATAATGGTTGATGATGAGCTGAATTTGGAGAGAGTCATCACTGGTTGTTAGTCTGTAGCATGATGAGTGTTTGGGTTATAGAAGGTCTCAAAGTTTATTGACCAAGGGATAGAGAGATTATGATCTGTACTGGCAGAGGAATGCTTCCTCCTCAAAAATTATATGATTCTTTGAAGCAGATTTTTTTTATATCACTGAGGCAAGAAGGGAAAGTGGCAGTTTTGGTCCATTTGTGATAATGATTTTCTGCAATACTGACCTTATATGAAAGTGAAGTAGAAAATGTTCTTAGAATGAGGGTGACATGTTTGTTCTCTAAATCTGTCACCAGGCTAGAATGGTAGGAGCCATGCTTGCTTGCTTTAGTTCATTTGGTTAGGGATAAAATAAAGGAGTAGTACATTATACATATAGAGCTACTAGCAATTGGGTTTAGGTCAGGGAGAATCCTTTAGTCAAGGAAAGTGTGGACAGCAGTAAAAGCACTGAACTTGAGGCAGAAGAACTAAATCCAAATCTCGACTCTTGAATCTATTAGCTTGGGTAAATTATATATCCTTCCTGATGCTCATCCTCATATGGAAATGGGGATGATCTTATTTCTACTATCCACTTCAAAGGCATATGTGAGGAAAGCACTCTGTAAACATTAGTTTTATCATAGTTGTAACTAGGAATTTTTGCACTTGATATCAATGCCACAAACATCTATCAAATAGCCTAAAAGTCATTCACCCATTGTGGGATTCAGGGCTTGAAAGAGGAGAGGAGACATGACCTCATAACTGGTGAGACTTGGAAATGATTAAAGCTGGAAAGCACTTAAGCGACTACTTTATCCAGTAGTGACCCATAGTGAGTATCAGTGCAGGGACCTGAACCTTGTTCATCTGATCTTCTTCTCTAATAAATTATCCCTTTTTTCTCATCCAATTCCAATTAGTTGTTGCACTTTGATTAACAGAGCTGTAAAAAGTAGTGAAGTGAAAAGCTAATGGTTGTCTCTCTTTTCTCTAGCGCTTCCCTTCTCTTTTCTTTATTTATTCTCTTCTTCCCTTCCCTTTTCCCTTTCCTTCTTCCTTTCTTCCCTTTACTCTCTGTCTCTGTCTCTGTCTCTGTCTCTGTCTCTGTCTCTGTCTCTCTCTCTCTCTCTCTCTCTCTCCTTATATTGAATATAAAACTAAATTAAACCTCAGGGGTTGTGACTGCTTGAGAAAACTTCAGAACTTGTAATGTTGGCTTGGGCTAAAAGACCCTCCCTTCCCTGCCAATTCCCATGAAGCATTCCTGCAATCTCCTCCCCTCCTGCCCTATTGATTTATTACTATATCTTTCTATCTCCTTTCTCTCTCCATAAAGAAGCATTAAGTTGCTATTTATGCAGCAGTGGCAAGCAGATAAATGATTAGATTTATTGTAGGTTTCCACCTGGGAATAGGCTAACCAATCTCTTGGGCAAAAAAATGACATGAAAGCATGTGGGTTTTGATATCCTTCAGTTGCTTGAGGGGGTCATAACCAAAAAAAAAATCTAAATCCTAGGAGAAAAATTAAACTTTCCATCACCAGAACACAGATGAATTTTTAGTAACTACTTTTAAGACATGACTGCTGTTTTGGCAAAACCAGTAAGCCAGACAGAATTAATTCCATGTTTCATTGACATCACTTTCAAAATTTTCATGTTGACATAACCTATCAAGAGAGGATGAGATACTACAGACAATATATTTAATATGGCTTCACAAACAAAAGAAGTTATCCATCAGAATGAAAACCTAGTATGAAGAGATAATCAGGTTTTATAATGATGAGGGCTACAACTGTAATTTTTCATATTAGCCATCTAAATATTGGGTTTTTATCTGATTTTAGTAGTGTTTTAACATAGAAAATGGAATGGTAGACTATATTCATTTCTTCTACTGACTCATAAAAAAAATCTTAAATAATTCTCAACTAAGTCTCCAGACAAATATGGTGTGCTCAGTGACTGAGATTTCCTTAGGATATGTTTTCAAATAATGATAAATGGTAAAATCTGTAAACACATGGAGAATAATACATACATATAATTGTTAGAATCCATATATTTGTGTTTTGTAAATGTATACATATGTGTGTATTTATAAGTACATATATGTGAACATATATATAATATATATATTATATATGTATATATATTATATATGTATATATATCTGTTTATATCTGTTTCAGGCCTATGATTTTACAGATATATATATATATATATATATATATATATATATATATATATATATATGTACCTTTGAAATCCTCAACCAAATAGATACACAAGCATGCATTTGGACATGGACATGATTTTATAACACATATTTTAGTTCAAGGACTAGAACAAATGATTGCTTTGGTCACTAGCATCTTTTTTATTTATTCCTACAAAAGTTGTTTTTCCAAAAGTCTTTAGTATTAGAGTATATCACTTATGATGATTTTTCTGTCCATGTATGTATGTATGAGGGTAATGTTCAATTCCATAGCAATGATTTATAGACCAGTCACTGGTTTGGTTTTTTTTTTGGAGGGGGGGGATTTTTGAGGGATTTTTTTGGTCTTTAATTCTTGACCATTGAAGCTATTTGATAGTACATATTTCTAAGTGATAAGAGTCAGAATGGGATGGATATAGTTTCTTGACCACTTATGTTATTCCTTTCTGCTTCCTCTCTTCTTAAACTCTGCAATCTGACTTCTAGACTCATCATTCCACTTAAATTACTATCTCTAAAGTTATCAAATGATGTATTTGATACATCTAATGTTTTCTCAATCCATTTCCTACTTGACTTCTCCATAGCCTCAGATACTGTAGAACACCTTCTTCTTGAAATTCTATTCTATGTTTTTGTGATATTGTTCTTTCCTGGTTCTCCTTCTACCTCCTTTACTGCTCCTTCTTAGTCTCATTTGCTGGATCTTCATCCTTGTCATTCCCACTAACCATGGATGTTCCCCAGGGTACTGTGCTTGTCTTCTTCTCTTCATTGGATGATTCCATCAGCTGTTATGGATTTAATTATCATCACTTTGTCAGCAATTTTCATATATATATATATATATATATATACACACACACATACATGCAGACATACATTTGTACATATGTGTGTGTGTGTGTGTGTGTGTGTATGGAGATAGTGAGATATATAAATATCAATATCCTTTCTTTCCTGCAGACTTCCAGTCTTACATCACCAATTTCCTAGGAGAAATCTCAAATTGAAAGTTCAAAAGACATTTTAAAACTATATTCAAAATTGAGCTCATCCTTACCTCTAACTCCTCCCTTCTTCCAAACTTTCCTTCCACTGTCAAGGATACCACTATCTTCCAAGTCACCCTGGCTCACAACCTAGGTGTCATCCTTGATTCTCTCATTTCTCAGATTCAATTGCCAAGGCCTGTCATTTCTACCTTCATAATATATCATGTAGACATCTCCTTCTCTCCTCTGACACTGCTATTACTCATCTATCACCTCACACCTAGACTATCACAATAGTCTTTTGGGTAGCTTCCTTGCTTGGTCTCTCCCCATTCCCTAGTTCATTTAGCTATCAAAGGGTCTTCCTAAAGCACAGGTCTGACTATATCATATCTTAAATTTCCAAGGGTTTCTCTATTATCTCCAGGATGAAATATAAAATCCTTTGTTTGACTCTTAATGTCCTTCATAACCTAATCCCTTCCCAGCCTTCTTATTCTCCTCCATGTTCTCTAGGATCTAGTGACCTATTTGTTGTTTCTTGCACAAAACATTGCATATGAATTTCCACTGATGTACCCAGGGTCTAGAATTCTCTACCTCCTCACTTCCACCTGATGGTTTTTCTGGCTTCCTTCAGGTGTCAACCAAAAGTCCACATTCTGTAAGACATTTTTCCCCTTAATGATAATGCCTTCTCACTGAGATTCTCATCTCCAATTTATCTTGTATTTGTCTTTGTTTGGAGAAAGTTGTTTCCATGTTGACTGCTCTCTCCTCTCCTCACCCCCATCAACCCCAATAGATTTTCATTTACTTGAAGGCAGGAACTGCTTCTGCCTTCTGCCTTGTAGCATTTAACACAGTGGCTAGAGAGTGTCAACTCTGAAAATAAATGACCAAATTGTCACAGAGGTTATACAACCACTGTTTCCTCTGAAAAATACCAAAGAGTTCACAGAGGTGATGCCCTAAATGTTAACAACTCTGAAAAATAAAATAACAAAAATAAAACCAGAGTTCATGGAGTTTAGGCAAAATGTCTTCTTTATTCCTTTGGAGGAGGGAAATTAGACACATGTCCAATATCTCCTTCAGGAGGAGGTCCAAGCAGTGAGGCTGAGCTTCATATATATATATATATATATATATATGTAGCTGTGGCTAGACAAAGAAACAACAATGAGGTTTAGCAACAGTGCTTGGTACAAGCTCAGCAGTGAGGCAAAACTGCCTAGGGACAAAAAAATCTATTCATAGCGGGGCTTCATGACTGGCCCTGCTGGTGCTTGACCAAGCTCAGGGACCATTAGTTCTGTGATTTAGTTGCAGCAAAGTTCATCCAGAGGGTGAGCCACAAAGAATTGTTGTTATTCAGGTTCAAGACACAGCTTGCTTGGAAAACAGGGTGTCTCCTCAGAGTAAAAAGAAAGGAATAAAAACAGAGGGTGGTCTCAGCATAGGAATCCTGACAAGAGTAGTAGGAACTTAAAAATGCTTGTTGACTTGATAGGGACTCCTCTTTTGTTGGTGAATTTAGGTAGATCAATGGCAGACCCACATGAGAAAAATCTAAGGTAATGGGGAACTTTTTACCTACATCATTGACCAAATTCCACCATTTAATGATTTCCCTACTCAAACCAAGTATAATGTTAGCCCTCTGTAGTCTCCCTTGTATATCTTTTCTTTTATCCTAGAAACTCCCAGGAGAAGGAGCAAAACTTAATTCATATGTTCACAAGCAGTGCCAACACAATGGCAAATTGAATCTCTACCCTATTTCTTCTTCCTTTTTTGCATACGATCCTCTTTTAAAAAATATTTAAGACAATGGGGTTAAATGACTTGCCCAAGGTCACACAGCTAGGTAATTATTAAGTGTCTGAGGTCACATTTGAACTCAGGTCCTCCTGACTCCAGGGCCAATGCTCTATCCACTGCACCACCTAGCTGCCCCAACAAATGTCCTTTTCCCAGTGAAATAATTCTAATTTTGATTTAGAAAGGCTACTTATGAATTTGTGATCCTGTGTTGGCATGTGTTATGGGTTGTTCTAATGCTGACCAGTTTCCTTTAAGTGCAGCTTTGATGTTAGGCACTTGCAGATCATTTAAAGAACTAAGAAAAGGAAGGGGTTTTTGACATTTGCTTTGTTTTGTTTTCCTTCTATTTTGCCAGAGCATAGAAAGGATATTTAACAAAGATAGTCTAACACTTAGTTTGGGTAGACATGGCCATCCTGATTCCACATTAAAATGGTGTAGCATGGTATAGGGTTATCAGAAAGTCATATCAATATAGAAATAGGCTAGCAAAAAGTCACACCAAGGGAGGCATAGTTTGGGTTGGGTCAATAAAATACTGAGCACAGCATTGTCACTTTTCAGGGAAAAACTAGCACAATCCATATTGCAAAAGGTAGAAGGAACACTGGTAGTTAGTGATCTTATCCTACCATGTAAGGATAAAAATGGAAGAGCTTTACAATGGAAGTTAGGCTGAACCCAAGATGGCAGAATGAAGGCAGGAAGCAGAAGCTTCTCCACCCCATCCAGATTACTCCAAATACCTCTAAATAACTATTCTAGTGTGACAGAACCCACAGAAAAACTGAATAAAACAATTTTCTGGTCCAAGACAACTTGGAAGATCCATAGGAAAGGTCTGTTACACTGGGGTTGGGAAGAGCTGCCGTGCAGCTAGGACCATGCCAGATGATGGAACAAACTGCCATCTAGAAACAACCATTGGGGCACCTGGGTCTCTGGGGACTCCTGGTTCCATGGCAGTGGGGGAAATGTCCCAGACCTCTCAGCCCAGGGATAGTCAAGGACAGTTTGAAAGGTCTGCAGGAAAACTCTGCCACCCCAAAGTGATCACAGAGCCCAGGCCAGCACAGTCCTCAGTGTAGCCCCTGCCTGGGAACCAGAAGCAAGTCTCCAGAGCATCTCACTAGATGCTTCCAGAGGGCTCTGCCCACATCAGGGAGATTGCAAAGGTTTCTCTACTATCTGGGACACTATCTGTTGCTTTGCCCATACTCAGATCCAGGTCACAGTCTGGGGTCCCATACTGCCATAGAAGAGCAGGAAAACCTCCTCACAGTTCAAAGACAGAGAGGAGTGCTTGTGGTCATCCATCCACAGGCCAGGAGAGTAGTCAGAGCCTCTCATGAGACCTTGGAGGAGTTGAGGCCTCTGGAGGAACTGAAATAAAACTTCAAAAAGTCACAAAAGCTAGGGAAATTTCATCCTCCACTTTGGAAGCAGAGCCCCACTTTAACAAAGAACCAAATCAAATCTTGGAAATGAGCAAACAACAGATGAAAAAGAATCCAACCATAGACAATTACTTTGGTCCCATAAAGGATCAAAATACACACTCAGAAAGTGACAAAGTCATAGTCTATATCCAAAACCTCCAAGAAAAATAGGTATTGGTCTTAGACTATGGAAGAGCTCAAAAAAATTTGATACTCAAGGGAGGTAGAGGAAAAATTGGGAAGAGAAATGAGAGCAATGCAGGAAAATCATGAAAACCAAGTCAGCAGCTTGGTGAAGGAGATACAAAAGATTACTCAAGAAAATAACATGTTAAAAATCAGTTTAGGTCAAATGGAAAAAGTAGTCCAAAAAAAAGTCAAGGGAGAGAAGAATGAGTTAAAAAGCAGAAATGACCAGTGAAAAAGGAGATTAAAAAAACTCTCTGAAGAATATAATTTCTTGATTTCTGCCCAAGATGACAGAAAGAAAACAGGCACACTGCTAAAGTCTCCTGATCTCCCCTCATATATAATATGAAACAAACCTCTTAACAGAAATCCAATATACAAAACCCAGAAAGAAAAACCAGGAGAAGAACATTCACCTCAGGATCTATCTTCGGAGATCGTGGGTGAATCCTAGTGCAGAGGCTGATACTGCCAGGAACATGGGACCCAGTGAGAGCCTGGGAGTCTGGATTAGCCTCAGATTAGCTTGATTAGCTGCAGGGCAGGAACCTGGGAGCATGAAGGTCAGAGAACCAGTCTGGCTTGATTAGCAGCAGGGCTAGAGCCTGCAGGCTCGGGCCAACTAGGGAGCAGAGGCATTGGTTGTGGTGCTGACCATCTGGAGCTCACTGGCAGTATTGGAGGGAGTGTTCTGGTGTGGGAGAGTTGTAGACATCGATCCCTGGGCTCCTCTGCTCTGTAGAAACTCAGAGTCAGTACCTTCATTTCAGTTGAAGCCTCTTCCCAGAACAAACACAATTACAGCCCACCTTCAGCCCCAGAAGTAGTTGTGAGCAGCAGAACTAGCTCAGCTGTGAATAGGGAGAGGGATGACCTCACCCTAGTATCCCCTACTGGCCAGCTGGAGATATTACACTTAGTGAGTAAAGCCTCTAGGAATCCCAATACCAAACCTCTGTAAACCAGCCTCTCCCCAACACAAGATCTTAGGATAATGATGAAAGGTCAGCACAAAGGAGGGTCCATAGAAAAATTCTCAGAAGTAAAAGACACTAACTTGGAGAGTTAGAACCTTTGAAGAGAATATGATCTGGTCTCCAGCACAGAAATACTTCCTTGAAGAAATTAGGAAGGAGTTTTAAAATCAATTGGAAAATTTGAGAGAGAAAATTAACACCTTGCAACAAGAAAATAATTCTCTCAAAAACCTCAATTGGTCAAATGGAAAACTCTTACAAAAATAGAATTGACCTATTGGAAAAGGAGTTGCAAAAGGTAAATGAAGAAAATTCTTCTCTAAAAAAAAGAATGGAGTCTGTGAGAGCTAATGACTTCATGAAACAGCAAGAGTCTGTTAAACAAACCAAAAAAATAAAAAATAGAAGAAAATGTAAATACCTCATTAGGAAAACCACTGACCTCGAGAATAGATCAAGAATTATAGAATTATAGGCCTTCATGAAAACATTGAAGAGAAAAAAAAAGCCTGGACGTAATATTACAGGATTTAGTGATGGAAAACTGCCCTGATATCATGGAACCAGAGGGCAAAATAATTATTGAAAGAATACATTCATCCCCCTCTGGAAAGAGATCCTAAAATGAAAACACCAAGGAAAGTTGCAGCCAAATTCCAGAACTATCAGATAAAAGAGAAAAATCCTGCAAGCAGCCAGAAAGAAATAATTTAAATACCAAGGAGACACAGGACCTACCTGCATCAGCATTAAGGGATAGAAGAGCCTGTGATGAGATATTCTGAAGAGCATGGGAACTTGGAATGCAGCCAAGAATCCACTACCTGGCAAAACTTCCAAGGGAAAAGATGGTCATTTAATGAAATGGGAGACTTCCAACAATTCCTGACAAAGAGACCAGAGCTAAATAGAAAATTTGGACATCAAACAGGAGGCTCAAGAGACACATGAAAAGATAAAACAAAAAAGGGGTAAAGGAAAAAATCCTGCCATCCAATAGGATGAAACTGGCTATATCCCAGCATGGGAAAAATATTCTCATTACTCTTGAGAATTGTAACTCTATCAGAGAGAATATACTTAGCCAGAAGTAATGGACACTTATGTCTTATCCATGAGACTGCTATCCAATGGAGCAAAAAACTGGCTATATCCCTTCCTTGGAGAAAGACTCTAATAACTCTTGAGAACTGTAACTCTCTAAGAGAGAATATACTTAGCTAGAAGTGATGGATACTCATGATTTTCTGCGACTCTGATAGAATGATTTAAAAACACTACCTCTTTAAAAAGAGGGATGGGAAGGAGATGGAAGGACAGAGGGGATTGAATGGGGCAAATCGCATTATATTAAGAGGTACAAAAGACCTATTGAAATAGAGGGGAAGAAGGGAGGAGATAAGAAACACCTGAATATTCCTCTAATCAAACTTGGTTTAAAGTCAACTTACACAAACGCTCAATTAACTTAAGAAACATCTTACCTTTCAAGTATTAAAAAGGGAAGGGGGGGAAACGGAAACAGGGAGGGGGAGAAAAGGGGAACTAGCAGAAGGAAGGGAAAGAAAAAGGGAAAAAAAGGAAAGGGGAAAGAAAGGGGAGGGGAGTGGATATAGAAGGGCAAACACACTGAAGGTAGCTGTATTCAGAAACAAAACACTGGGGAATGTGGATAAAGGGAAAAAGTTGGGGGGGAGCAATGCAGTCAGAGGGAAGATAGCATGGAGGGCAATAAAAAGTTAGTAATTATAACTTTGAATGTGAATGGGATGAACTCTCCCTTAAAATGTAAGTGAACAGCAGAGTGGATTAAAAACCAGAATCCTATAATATGCTGCTTACAAGAAACTCATCTGAAGCAGAGAGATACATATAGAGTAAAGGTAAAAGGTTTGAGAAAAATATATTTTGCTTCAACTGAAGTAAAAAAAAGCAGGGGTAGCAATCCTTATCTCAGACAAAGTAGATGCAAAAATAGATAGCTTTAGAAGAGATAATGAAGCATATTCCTAACAGGTATCATAGACAATAAAGTGATTTCAATACTGAACATGTATGCACCCAATGGGATAGCATCCAGATTCTTAGAGGAGAAGCTGAAAAAACTACAGGAAGACATGGACAGAAAAACTCTACTAATGGGAGGCCTCAACCTCACACTCTCAGATTTAGATAAATCTAATCAGAAAATAAACAAGAAAGAAGTTAAGGAGGTAAATAGATTATTAGAAAACCTAGATATGATAGACTTATGGAGGAAATTTAATGGGGATAGAGAGGAATATACTTTCTTTTCTGCAGTACATGGCACTTACACAAAAAGTGACCATGTACTAGGGAATAAAAATCTAATGATCAATTGCAGAAAGGCAGAAATAGTGAATACATCTTTCTGAGATCATAATGCAATGAAAATCATATGCAATACTAGGCCAGGGAGATATAGATCTAAAACTAATTGGAAACTATATAACCTCATTTTAAAAAATGAGTGGATCAAGCAACAAATTATAGAAAGAATTAATTATTTCATCCTAGAGAATGACAATAATGAAACAACATACCAAAACCTATGGGATTCAAAGTCACTGTCAGGGGATATATTATATCTTTAAATGCTTACATGAATAAATTAGAGAAAGAGGAAATCAATGGACTAAATATGCAACTAAAAAATTAGAGCAAGAACAAATTTAAAACCCCCAATTAAATACCAAATTAGAAATTCTAAAAATTAAAAGAGAAATTTAAAAAATGAAAGCAAGAAAACTATTGAACTAATAAACAAAACCAAGAATTGGTTTTATGAAAAAAACAATAAAATTGATAAACCCCCCCTGGTCAATTTGATTTTTTAAAAAAAAGAAGAAAACCAAATTGCTAGTATCATAAATGAAAAAGGTGAACTCACCACCAATGAGAAGGAAATTAAAGTAATAATTCAGAATTATTTTGTCCAACTCTATGCCCATAAATTTGACAAACTACATGAAATGGAAAAATATTTACAAAAAATATAACTCGCCCAGGTTAAATGAAGAGGAGATTAAATACCTATCTCAGAAAAAAGAAATTCAACAAGCCATAATTGAACTCCAAAAGAAAAAATTTCCAGGGCCTGAGGGATTCAGAAGTGAATTCTGAAACATTTAAGGAACAATTGGTTCCAATTTTATATAAACTTTTTGGAAAAATAGGTGAAGACAGAACTCTGCCTAACTCTTTCTATGAAACCAATATGGTGCTGATACCTAAACCAGGAAGAGTTTCAAACAGAGAAAAAAAAAATTTAGATCTATCTTTCTGATGAATATAGATGCAAAAATTTTAAATAAAATTTTAGCAAAATGATTACAAGTTATCACTAGGATACTACATTATGACCAAGTAGGATTTATCCCAGGTATGCAGGGTTGGTTCAATATTAGGAAAACTATTAATATAATTAATTATATCAATAGCAACCCCATCAGAATCATATGATTATATCAATAGATGTTGAAAAAGTTTTTGACAAAATACAACACCCATTCCTACCAAAAACACTAGAAAATGTCAGAATAAATGGACTGTTCCTTAGAATAATAAGCAATATCTATCTGAAATCATCAACAAGCATTATATTCAACAGGGATCTAGGAGCATTCCCAATAAGATCGGGGTGAAACAAAGCTGCCCATTATCACCACTACTGTTCAATATTGTATTGTATTAGAAATGTTAGCTTCAGCAATAAGAGAAGAGAAAGAAATAGAAGGAATTAGAGTTGGGAAGGAAGAGCCAAAACTCTTACTCTTTGCAGATGACACGATGGTATACCTAGAGAATCCAAAAAAAAATCATCTAAAAACTACTAGAAACAGTTAGAAACTTTAGCAAAGCTGCAGGATATAAAATAAACCCTCATAAATCCTCAATTTTTCTATATATGACTAGCAATATACAGCAGGAAGAGCTAGAAAGAGAAGTCCCATTCAAATTAACCTCAGACAATATAAATTATCTGGGAATCTACCTGCCAAAACAAACTCAGAAACTTTTTGAAAACAATTACAGAACACTTTTCACACAAATAAAAACAGATTTAAATAACTGGGCAAACATCAACTGCTCATGGATAGGTGAAGCTAATATAATAAAAATGACAATTCTACCAAAACTAAACTACCTGTTTAGTGCCCTATCAATCAAAATTCCAAAAAATTACTTTAATAAGTGAGAAAAACTTGTAAGTAAATTCATATGGAGAAATAAAAACTCAAGAATTTCTAGGGATCCAATGAAAAAAAAGCACAAAAGAAAGTGGCTTAGCCTTACCAGACCTAAAAATTATATTATAAAAACATCAGTCATCAAAACTGTCTGGTATTGGCTAAGAAATAGAGTGGTGAATCACTGGAATAGACTAGGTGCAATATCAGGAAATGATTATAGTCATCTGCTGTTTGATAAACCCAAAAAGTCCAGCTAGTGGGATAAAAACTCTTTCTTCAAAAAAACAGCTGGGAAAATTGGAAGTACTATGGAAGAAAATTAGATTAGACCAATACCTCACACCCTGTACCAAGATAAATCAAAACAGATACAGGATTTAGACATAAAAACATTATAAACAAACTAGAAAATAAAGGAGTAGTTTGCCTGTCAGATCTATGGAAAGGGAAGCAGTTTATGACAAAGGAAGAGAAGGAGAACATCACTAAAAACAAACATTAAATTAAAAAGCTTTTATACAGAAAAAATCCACTGTAACAGAGATCAAAAGAAATTTAGTAAACTGGGAAACAAACTTTACAACTAGTATTTTTGATAAAGGACTCATTTCTAAAATATACTGATAACTGAGTCCAGTTTTTTGCAAATGAACTTTTATTTATTATTACTATTATTACAATAATTTTGTTATAAGAGTAAAAATAACCTCCCCAAGAAGATGAGAAACCTCAACAATAGTGAGAGAGAGAGAGAGAGAGAGAGAGAGAGAGAGAGAGAGAGAGAGGAAAAAAATGTACTTCAGTCTGTGTTCAGATTCCAATGTCTTTGGCTCTGGGGTGAGTTTCTTTCTTTATCATAAGTCCACCAGAAAAGTTGCTTCAATATTTTTCCCACAGTTGCTATTACTAGCTGTATTTCCCTCCACTCCATTCCTCCCCACTCTCATTTATTCTATTCTCTCTCTCCTTTCATCCTGGCCCTGTCCAAAAGTGTGTTGTATCTGAGTACCCTCTCCCTCAATCTTCCCTCTCTTCTATCACCTATTCCCCCCCCTTCTCCCCCACCCCCCATTCCCCCTGATTCCATCACTTTATTCTCATTTTTCTCTAGGGGATGATAGGTTTCTATACCCTATTAAGTGTGTGTGTTATTTCCTCTCTGAGCCATTTCTGATGAGAATGAAGGCTCACTCATTCCCCCTTGCCTTCCCCCTTTCTACTCCATTGAAAAAAGCTTTTCCTTGATTCTTATGTGAAATTTCTTAGTTTCTTCATCATCTTCTTTCCCTTCCTCCCAGTACTTTCCTTTATCATCCATTGACTCCATCTTTTTACTATATTATACCATTATATTCCCCTCCTTCCTGTGTCCTGTCTATATATGCTCCTTCTAGCAACTCTTATAAATGAGAAAGTTCATATGAGTTATCAATATCTTTTTCCCATGCAGGAATACAAACAATTTAATATCATTAAGTTCCTCATAGTTAATCCCTCTCATCCACCCCCTCTATGGGTTCACCAGAGTCTTGTACTTGGAGGTCAAGCTTTCTGTTCAGCTCTGGTTGTTTCAATAGCAAACTTTGAAAGTCCCCTGTTTCATTGAAAGTCTATCTTTTCCCTTGAAAGAGGATGCTCAATTTTGCTGGGTAGTTGATTCTCGGTTGTAAAGCAAGACCTTTTGCCTTCTGGAATATCTTATTCCATTTCCTATGAGCCCTTAGTGTAGATGCTGCCAGATTCTGTGTAATCCTTACTATGGAACATTGGTAGTTGAATTGTTTGTTTCTGAATGCTTTTAGAATTTTCTATTTGATTTGGGAGATTTGGAATTTGATTATAATTTTTCTGGAAGTCTTTTCATTTTTCTTTTGGGATCTCATTCAGGAGGTGACTGGTGAATTCACTCTATTTCTATTTTACTCTCTCCTTCTAGGATCTCAGGGTAATTTTGCTGTATTATTTCTTGAAAAATGAAGTCTAGGCTCTTTTCCTGGTTGCGGCTTTCAGGTAGCCTAATAATTTTAAAATTATTTCTTCTGGATCTGTTTTCAAGGACAGTTGTTTTTCCAATGAAATATTTCACATTTTCTTCTAATTTTTGGCTTTTTTAGATGAGTTTTATTTCTTCCTGATTTCTTTTTTTATGTATTATTATTGTTTATTGTAAACAAATATTTTTTTATTATGACATGCATTTCATAAGATTGTTAAGTACGAATAAAATCTTATAATCATTAAAGAAGTATCTTTAGAACCATCTGGTTCTTCCTGATTTCTTGCCAAGCCATCAGCTTCCTTTAGTTCCATTCTGCATTTGGAGGAGTTATTTTCTTCAAGAGAGCTTTTTTTTATCTCCTTTTCTAGCTGGCCAATTCTCCTTTTTAAGGCATTCTTCTCCTCATTTTCCTTTTGTTTTGCTTTTTTCCATTAGGCCTAAATTGGTTTTTAACATAGTATTTTCTTCAGTGTTTTTTTGTCTTTCTTTCACCAAGCTGTTGATTTGGTTTTCATGATTTTTCTACAATGCTCCCATTTCTGCTCCCAATTTTTCCTCCACCATCCCTAATTGCTTTTTAAAGTCTTTTTTTGAGCTCATCCATAGTCTGAGCCAATTTTCTATTTCTCTTGGAGGTTTTGGTATGTCTTTTGATCTTCCATGGGACTAAATAATTCTCTATGGTCAGACTCTTCTTTTTCTATTGCTTACTCATTTCCTCAGTCCAAGACTTATTTACAGCACTTCCAAGACTTTAAGGGTTTTTGGGGGGATACCCCACTGGGACCTTTATTCCTCCAAGGTCTTATGCTCTCCTGCCTGTGCTTTGACATGTAGATGACCATGGAATGTCCCTCTGCCCTGGAGCTGTAAGGAGGGGTCCTGCTAGGCTATCTTAGTATGGAAACCCAAACTACAACCTGGGTCTGAGTGTGGGCAAACATCAGAGTCCTGCCTTGAGGGATAGCAGAGAAATTTCTGCCGTCTCCCCTGACTCCCTTACCATCTGTGGGCTGTGTTCTGGAGGTGCAGGCTGCTTTCTCCAGATTCTTGTTGCAGGTTCTGTGGCTGCTGTTCCCTCACTCCACACTCATTCTGATGTAGCCAAATTCTCTCACCATCCCTTCAGCTGTTCCAGGGCTGTGACTGGGGCTTTTTCCAACTGCCAGTCTTGGTGAAACACACCTTTGCCACAAAATTTCTAAGTTATCTTAGATTGGGAAAATGTATCACTCAGTATTTCTGTGAGTTCTGTCCTTCTAAATTTTGTCCAGAGTTGTAATTTGATGGCTTTTGGAGTTTTGGGGAGAAGGAGTTCCCAGGAAATGTTGCCTTCATGCCACTATCTTGGCTCCACCCCCTGAGTCAAATTTTTTTAAAAAAACAAGCCATTCCCCAACTGACAAACGGTCACAGGATATGCAAAGACAATTTACAGATGAGGAAATCAAAGCAATCCAGTCATATGAAAAATTGCTCTGAATCATTACTTATTAAAGAAATGCAAACTAAAGCATCTCTGAGGTACCACCTCACACCTCTCAGATGACCAATATGATCAGAAAGGACAATGATCAATGTTGGAAGGGATGTGGGAAATCTGGGACACCAATACATTGTTGGTGGAGCTGCGAACTCATCCAAACTTTCTGGAGAGCAATTTAGAACTATGACCAAAGGGCAAAAAATGTGCATATCCTTTGATCCAACAATACCACTACTATGTCTATACCCTGAAGAGATGATGAAAAAGGGTAAAAACATCACTTGAACAAAAATATTCCTAGTGGCCTGTTTGTGGTGGCAAGGAATTGGAAATCAAATAAATGTCCTTCAACTGGGTAATGGCTTAGCAAACTGTGGTATATGTATGTCATGGAACACTAGGTTCTACTAGAAATCAGGAGGGATGGGAATTCAGGGAAGCCTGGAGGGATTTGCATGAACTGATGCTGAGTGAGATGAGCAGAACCAGAAAAACATTGCATGCCTTAACAGCAACATGGGGGTGATGATCAACTTTGATGGACTTGCTTATTCCATCAGTACAATAATCAGGGATAATTTGGGTCTATCTGTGACGGAGAATACCATCTGTATCCATAGAAAGAATTGTGGAGTTTGAACAAAGCCCAGGGCCTTTTAATTTAGGGGAAAAAAACCTGATATCTTATTATGTAATCTTGATATTTCTTATACTTTATTTTTCTTCATTAAGGATATTATTTCTTTCTCATCACATTCAATTTGGATCAGTGTATATGGAAACAATGTAAAGACTGGCAAATTGCCTTCTGTGTGGGAGTGGGAGGAGGAAAGCAAGATTAGGGGAAAAATTGTAAAACAAACTAAATAAAATCTTTAAAATAAAAAAAGAATGTAATTTCTTCAAATGTAGAATGGAGCAAAGGGAAGTTAATGACTTTGTGAAAAAATCAAGAAACAATAAAACAAAACCAAAAGAATGAAATCCTAGAAGAAAATGTGAAATATCTCATTGGAAAAACAACTGACCTGGAAAACAGATCCAGAAGTGATCATTTAAAAATTATTGGGCTACCTGAATTTCATGACCAGGAAAAGAGCCTCAACTTCATTTTTAAAGAAATTCTCCAGGAAAATTGCTCTGACACGTAGCAGCAGAGACTAAAATAGAAAAAAAAAAGCCACTTCCTGAAAGAGATTTCAAAATAAAAACTCCCAGAAATTCCAAAACTCCCATGTCAAGGAAAAAATATTAGAAGCTGCAAGAAAGAAACAATTCAAATAATACGGATATACAGTCAGGATTACGCCAGATTTAGCAGTGTCTGCATAAAGGGATCATAGGGCTTGTTTCCAGAAGTTAAAAGAGGTTGTTTTACAACTAAGAATCAACTAAGGGGTGGCTAGGTGGTACAGTGGATAAAGCCCTGGAGTCATGAGTACCTGGGTCCAAATCCAGTCTCAGATATTTGATAATTACCTAGCTGTGTGGCCTTGAACAAGCCACTTAACCCCATTTGCCTTGCAAAAAAAAAAACCTAAAAAAAGAATCAACTAATCTACAAAACTGAGCATACTCTTTCAGTAAAAAAAAAAAAAAGGTGGACATTGAATGAAATAGAGGTCTCTCAAACTTTTCTGTTGAAAGAAAGTTGAAAGTTGAAACAACTGAACAGAAAGTTTGATCTTCAAGTACAGAGCATAGAGAAGATGGACTGGAAGGACCAATTGTGAAGGATTTAATAATGTTAAACTATTTGTATTCCTGTCTGGGAAAATGATACTGATAACTCATATGATCCTTCTCATTTATTAGGTAATTTGAAGGAGCAAATATAGACAAGGCACAGGAGGGAGCTGAATGTGAAGGTATAATATAAAGATGGAGTTAATGGGTGAGAAAGGAATGTACTGGGAGAAAGGGAAAGGAGAGTTGGAGTAGGCTAAGATATTTCAATTAAAAGAGGCAAGAAAAAGCTTTTGCAATGGAGTGGAAGGGGGAAAGGTGAGGAAAAGTGAGTGAGCCTTCATTCTTATCAGAAGTGGATCAGAGAGGGAAATAACTTTCATATTCAGTAGGGTAAAGAAATCCCTCTTACCCTAGAGGAAAAAAAGGAGAGAAAAGGAATGGAAGTAAGGGAGCAAGGGGAGGGAAGGGATGGGGATATAGGTAATAGAAGAGAGGGAAGATCAGATACAGCACACACTTGAGGAAGAACAAGGTGAAAGGAGAGAGAATAGAATGAATGGAGTGGGGAGGAATAGGATACAGAGGAATACATCTAGCCATAGCAACTGTAGGGAAAAAAATATTGAAGCAACTTCTCTGATGGACTTATGATAAAGAATGTGATCCATCCCAAAGAAAGTACTGATGATATCGAAATACAGACTGAGGCACACTTTTGTTTTTCTCTCACTTTATTTTTCTTGAGGTTTCTCTGTCTTGGGGGGAGGGGTTATGTTTACATTTATAATAAAACTATTATAGTAATGTGAAAATAAATTACTAAAATAATAAAAAAACAAATAGACATGGAGAGGATTTATAGACATGGGCACAACAAACATTTTTTTCTATAAAATATGTAAGATCATCACATTTGTATAATAAAATCACATTCACTGAAGTACTTAACAATCTAGAAATTGAACTAAGAATAGGAAAACCATCTTTACATTTCACAATTGAAATTTGAAGAAATTATAAAATCACATCCTGCTCATTTGTTAACCATGTAAAATCATTTGACACATTAGAACAAAATATTGACTTACATAAGGTCCTTTTATAATAATATGCCTTCCAGCTGTATGTCAAGATCATTCAAGGTTCCTTTGAAGATATAAGAATCAAAATAATCCTGTTTGATGACCTTCTGATAGTAACATCCCAGGAGACATAAAACAATGAAATATATGTGCTAAGGTGATGGAGGAGAGAAGGGAATCTGTTCTGAAATCTGTACCTGGAACCATTCTGGACCCTTACAGGTGAGCTTTTGCCAGGTCCACTACACTTCCCAGCCACACTTTTCAAAGTGAATTGCTATGCTCACACACTTCTTCCCTCTTACCCCTTCTCCTTCCTAGTTCCCCTTTATGTCTTCCCTCTGTTAGAATGTATTCTCCTTAAGAGCAGGGACTCTCTTGTTTGCCTATGTATAACTTCTCAGCACTTGGCATAATGTCTGAAATTGTAATGTCTTTAATGAAGGCTTTATTTATCTATTTAGGGTAGAGTCTTCCAAATGTTATTTCCTGAAGATATTGTACTGAATCAATTTGATGGATTCAAAGAATTCTTTTTAATCCCTATCAAATTATTTCAGTGATTAATCTTTTTCTTAGAATATTTTGGCATTTGATACTGCTAAACTCCATTCTTTTCCTTGAGATTCTTGATCTTCTTTGCCTCCATATTCCTTTAAATGAATTGCTTCAATTGAATATGACTTATATTAGGGAAAGAGCTATTCATTCTTATGTTTTATATATATTTAAACAGGAATGGGTATTGTGGTTTGTAGAAAGCTTTTTGTGTCAATTGGCATAATCACTGACATAATTATGAGTTTTCATATTTTTGCTATTATTTTTAGACTTTGTTAATTTGAATCAAGCATGCATTCCTTGTATGAATCCAATCTTGTAATCATGTATAATTGTGATATGGTTCTGTAGCTTTTTTTGGCTAATGTTCTATTTCAAATTTTTACATTAATATTCATTAGATATATTGGTTTATAGTTTTTCTGTTTTGAGTGTTTCTGACAGGTAATAGGATAATATTTTTTATCATAGAAGGAATTAGGTAGAATACCTTCTTTTTGTATTTTTTTCCCAACAGTTTGTGAAATATTGGAATTCCTCATAATTTAAAGAGACTAAGGAATCTGAAAAGGTAGAGATAAAGAAAGAATGCATTTCAGATAAAGCCATTTTAGAAAGTAATTTGTAACTATGTACCCAAAGTTACTAAACTGCACATTCTACTGATTCAACTACTTGGTGGATATCTCAAAGAAAGCAAACAAAAAGAAAATGGACCCTTTAACCTATGAACTCCATGAGAGTAGTGATTTATTAACCTTAAGCATTTAATAAATGTTTGTTGATTTAATTTGTTAATGAGTATAAAAATAATTGTAGCAACTCTTTTTATATATCCAAGAATTGGAAACTAAGTGGACACCCATCAGTTGGGGAATGGATAAACAAATTATGATCTATGACTGCTAAAAAATACTATTGTGCTATAAGAATTGATATAGGAATGGTTTCAGAATAATTTGGGTAAACAGATGCAGAGGTAAATGAGCAGAATCAGAAGAAAAATTATATTAAGATAAAATAATAAAAACAAATAATTTTGCTTGCAGTGATCAACCAAGATTTCAGAGATGGATGCTGAAGTATGCTACTCATCTTCTGCCAGAAAAGTGATAGACTAAATATACAGAATGAAACACATATTTGGATATGACCAATCTGTATTTTTTGATTATGCATATTAGTTATGAGTTCCCCTCCTCCCCCATCCAAGGAGACAGAGATAAGAGAAAGAAAAAAATAAATGTTTGATCATAGAACAAACATTTAAAATTTAAAAATATAACCCTTCATCTCCTTCAGTGATTAATTCATGTGTCTCCTCTTTCCTCATTCTATTTGTTGCAGGTCCCTCCAGTACTTTATTTTTTCATGATATTGTATAAACAAATATTTGTATTATCTTTATTCAAATAGAATGTAAAGTCCTCAATGGCAGGAGTTCGTTGAATCCTCTGTGTCTAACACAGACACAAATTCATATTTTAACAAATGATTTTTGTTTGATTACCCTACCATTCTCCCAGTACCCATTTTTCAGACAAAATTCTTATAGCTGCTCTGTTTTTAAAATATATTTTTTCTATTCCATTTCCCATGATACTTTGAGCCAAAAGATCCTTGCTTATTAGGGAAAATTCTCTGGATTACATTATCTAGAAGACTTTGCATATACCTGAATCATAATGACCAGCACATCTGGTGAGGAGGCACCAGAGTAAGAGATTCAAAGAGGGAAAGGGAAATTCTGAGAGCTGTCAGGTTTGTATGGATAAAAACAATAATCACAGAGAGAGGTTACTGGAAGAAATGTTCACATGCATGGTGGCCACAATATTGTGAACTTTGTATCTGGACTATGTCAACAAATATATAATTGATATGAAAGCTATAAATATTTCTCACCCTTTCCCAAGGGAACAACTTCAAGACACAGATAACAACAAATACCAAGTTCTATCCTTTGACCTGAGAGTTCAAATTCATTTTAATTTCTCATTATTTTGGAAAAGGAATTGAAGAAGAATTAAATAATCATTTCCCTCAAGGTGACAGAGATTTGTACCCATGTATATGTGTGTGTCTGTGTGTGTGTGTATGTGTGTGTGTGTGTGAAGATTTTTCTATTTGATTTACTTCCTCACTGTTATTATTTTATTTTTGCATTAAAACATTTTTTTTCCAAATGGATTGCTGTGTCTCTGGTGTGCCAAGCAATAGAGTGATGCTCTGGGTGAGACTTTGGCCTGAGGCTACAATAATTATCACTGCAAAACAACATGATGAACCTGAGAGTGGTATGATTTAATGTCTAATTAGCATAGCCAATAACTAATTATTCTCTCCTTTGTTTGACTCACAAACTGACTTGTTGAATATGCCCAACAAAGTGTAAAAATAGATTTTGGTCTTCTCTGAGGGATCAGGAAATTTAGAGTTGGCAATGGGTCATTGCTTGCTTCCCACATCTAATTTAAAGGCTTTCTTAAGAAACTTAGAAGCTTCTTGGGCAAAGACTAGCTCTTACAAAACAACATTTGATGAGTTCAAGTAAATGAATTAGAAACATATGGATCAAATTTTCTTGAAAATACACTAGGGTTGAAAAATTAAGGAAAAAAGTACATGACTCTACCCAGTATTTTTGAAGGTTAGTTAGGGAAATTTGACTAACCCAACACAAGGCTGAGTTTCACAGTATGAATTTGGCAAAGACCTCAATCTGATCACTCCTTTCCAGGGGCCATTGGTAAAACATGAGACTCTAGGCTTCAATCAGTTCCTTTCTCTTCTCTTTCAAGAGGTTACAAGTATACCTCTTACTCACTTGGCAGGGTTCTCAGAGATCAAAACTTATATGGAAAAATAGGAAAACCCCTACAAACAGATATGGTCATGGCACATATATACACACATATGGATGTATATTTTAGTAATGACAAGCTATTCACATATAATATAGCAATTCTCATGTATTTTCCACTCTGAGATTTATAAGCATTCTAAATAGAATGCTAAGTTGAAAAGATAAGGAATCTGGACCCCCTCTTTCCTTTTCAGACTTTTTATAACTCATTCCTTGTCTCTTCTTCCCACATACTCTACACTCCAGTAATATTAGCCTCCTTGCTATTCTTCAAACATGACATGCCATGGCTAGACCCCAAGCCTTTTCACTAGTTGTCCTCATGCCTATCTTTAACCTTTCTTTGTATGCTAGTGCTTAGCACAGAACTTTGCACATTTGGTCAGTAAATGTTTATTGACTAAACAACTGATCTTAAAATGAGCGATAGAGTTACTTGTCCACTGGCAAAATTTAGCAAGTGATGAAATTAATTAATTGATGTATTTATAGACAGGATAATCAGGGGAATTCTTGGATCCCTGGTTTATAAAAGCTCCAATACAATAAGATACATCCAAGTACTTTGATGAAATGACAGAAATTTCTGATTGATCCCCAGAGTGCTCAGTGACTAAGGGATTATGTTAAAGATTTTTGGCCATATAGTAAGAAGGAGCTGAACACTCAGTGAGCTATAAGAAGAGTTGAAAAGAAACAGGTTCAATTTTCTGAGACAAATCCAAAGCTTTCTTGGGAGTGGGGAACCCAAAATTTCTTTCATTCAGAAAGCATTATATTTGAAATTTCACAGATATAAAACAAGACAAGAAGCAGCTATTGAATTCCCTAGGGACAGAAGGCATAAGCAGATTGATTAAAGATTAATAAAGTCTGTGTTGGAAGGATTTGTATTTTAGGGAAAGAATGATAATTCTTCCTTTTTGTGATTAGATCAGTACTCTGGGATGGAGGTGGGATGTTAGCTTTGGGGAGGGAGGTCAGACTAAATGGTCTCAGTATATGGTACATATAAGTTTTAGCCTAGGTGAGAAAAAATTAATGATGCCAAGACTGTCAGTTGCAGCAGTTCCAAAATTCTGAACAAGGAGGAGAATCCAGGAGGTAAAGTGGTAAAAAAAGAAAAAAGTCAGAGACCATTTCCTTTTTTACAATCAGTGATTCTCATTGTTTGTATAATAAATCTTCTGCCACCATACACACACATGAACTCTATTTGAGAGTCTGATTGAGTTGTATCTGGTTATTCATGGGTGGTCTTCCAACTCCCAAAAGGTATAACCAAATTAGAAGAAAATTCTTGGAGTCAGGAGAGATCAGTTCCTTGAAACCTAGAATGAAAGGAACCTGGAGTTGAGTTCAGTGATAACTTTGACACCTGGAGAAGAAGAAAAAAAAAACGATTTTGATTTCTAACTTTCAGGGCCAAGTAAATGGATGTATTCATCACAGAGAAACTGAACAGTTCTAAGAATCATTCATGTCCAGAATCATTCATGTCTTTTACCACTCTTTTTAATCTCTAAAACTATAATTATTAGTTACAAGACATTAATTGGAAAGGGTTGCAGGACATCATTCTTGCAGACTGAGAGGCAACATTAGCCTTGGTATTGGGAAATCTGTAGAGGAATCTGTAACAATCCTTTCTGCCAGGTCTCTCTGAAGGTCTTTGTTTTCTGAAGATTAATTATGTTGTTCTGCAGTGTAAGAGATACTGTTTCATTATAGACTTGAATGTCCTCGAAATACTTGCCTTTCCTACACCAACTTCTGTTGCAATATCTCTAACAGTCATTGAAGTGTGCTTTTAAATGACTACAATTTTTGCATGCTTCCAGGGAGTAATAGCCACACTTAAAAACCACAGAATTAAAAAGAAAATCACAAGAAGAACAATGAATCACATGTGTGTGGCACAAAGACCAACATTCATCTATCAGAGAACTAACTAAAGATAGAAAAGTCAACTCAATTGATTTCACGATGCCAGTTTTCCTTGGTCAATAGTATAAACTCAAGTGTGCATTTGTGACCATCGCTGCTCAAAGTGAAATCCTGTGATGGGGATTGGACCTGTGATTTCTTTTCAATTAGGACTACTGAGTGGGGAAAAGTTTTGCTGCCAATTCACGTCAGTAGTTTTGTAATTTGTAGTCTTGGAGAATTTTCTAAGGCATTAGGATTGTGGGGGGGGGGGGGTTGGTCCCTTTTTTTGAAGGCAATGGGGTTAAGTGACTTGCCCAAGGTCACACAACTAGGCAATTATTAAGTGTCTGAGGCTGGATTTAAATTCAGATTTTTTTTTTTAGTTTATTTTTTTGCAAGGCAAACGGGGTTAAGTGGCTTGCCCCAGTCCGCACAGCTAGGTAATTATTATTAAGTGTCTGAGACCAGATTTGAACCCAGGTACTCCTGACTCCAAGGCTCGGTGCTTTATCCACTAAGCCACCTAGCCGTCCCTTAAATTCAGATTTAAACTGACTCCAGGGCCACTGCTCTATCCACTGTGCCACCTAGTTGCCTGATTGTAGGTCTCTTACCCTGGTAGATATCAGAAGCAAGATTTGATCCTCTTGTCTTTCTGATGTTGAGATTAGCTCTATTTACTATGCAATCCCTGCCTATTACATAAAACTATTTCAAAGACATGAAACAATTTCAAAATTACTTTTTGTTTCAAGTAATACTTCTAAGACATGCCTTTTAGAGTCAGAGGGTGGATTTGAACCCATGTCTTCCTGACTCCATGTTTTGTGTTCTTTTCTGCCATACCAGATTGCCTTCCCAATGAACTGGATTATAGTTACAGAAAGAGACTTAAATTTCAGATAAGAAAAGCATCCTAACAATTAGATCAATTATAAAAATGGAATCAGTTATTCCCAAGAGAAAATGTGTTCCCCCTCTGAATAAGTAAAGGTTGAATGACCATCATTTGCAGAGCAGGGATTCATATTCATATTTAGGTTTGATTAGAAAGCCTTAGGGGTGCTTTTCACCTTAGATCCTTTGGCAACCTTTCTACTCTTTCATATTACACACCATTAAGAATCATCAAAGGAATAATGAAGAAACAACAGGAACTTTTAAAAAGGGCCAAAGGAACAAAGGAAAAAGTAAGAAGTAGAGAGAAGTTGGAAGGAGAAGACAATAGGGGCATTCAGTTCCTAATTGTAGATGCCCCAGGAAAAGGGATCAGTTTATATGTTGGAGGGGAGTGAGAAAACTGACTGTGGGTATATTAAATATCTGCTATGTGCTCTGTACTGAGTTATATGCTGGGGATGTAAATGAAAAGAGTAAAACAATCCCTAACTGCTAGGAACTTTTATTCTAATGACTGAAATAACCAAAGCATGTATAAGTAAACACAGAATAAATGAAAACAACTAGAAAGTAGTTAAACTACTAAGAAAGTCTAAGGGCCAGGACACTAGTATAGTAGTTAAAGGGATCAGGAAAGTTTCATTGGCAAGGGTGATGTTTGAGCTGTGTCTTGAAGGAAGAGAGAAAGTATCTATGATACAGAGGTTAGAAGGAATTACAATTCAGGCATTGGGAGCAGCCAGTGTTAAAATATGGAACTGGGAAATGGAATGTTATCAGGAATAAAGGCAATTTGGTTGGATTTTAGAGTGAAGAAAGGGGAGTTAAAATACAAGTAGACTAGATAGAAAAAAATAGCAAAGACCCTCAGAAATTCTCAGGAGACAAAAATCAAGAAAGAAGCTAGTCATGACAATGATGATAATTATAGCTAGCATTTAAATCATTCTTTTAAGGTTCATAAAGTGGTTTGTGAATGTTATCTAATTCTCACAAGAGCCTTGGGAGGTAGGCTAAACTCATTTTGTCAATGAGGAAAGCAATGACTATAGAAGTTAAGTGTCTTTACAAAGACTCACATAATTACACTTATCCTTTCTACATTGAAACTTTCTCTATTGCTATTTAAATATATCATGAATGGACACAAGAAATTAAAAGGGAATTTTGGGGGAGTTTTGCAGAAGCAACAGAGACACATCTAGGCCAGCAGATGAAACAGAAAGAATTTAGAAACTCAGAAATGCATAAAATATGTGTATAGTATTGTATAATATCAATATATTTTATCTTTTAATACCATATTAATTCCGACTACTTCACTAGGATGGTGGGCCAAAATATTTTACACAAATTTTCTATATTGCACTGCAACTAATGCCCACAATGTGGAAGGTACCTGAGAATGCATTTAGAATTCAGGTCTTCCTGACTCCAGGTTTGAGAAATATGGGATGTTTGGGTTCCACAAGAATGTGAAGAGAGAATTGTTAGTTTAAGTCACAAAGCCTGGGGTCAGCCTGTATTGTTGCCTATGAGCAGGCTTGTGAGTTAAGACAAAAGATTTAGCCTCAATCTTATCAAAACCTGAGAATAGGTCAGATCTGCCCCACCTAGCTCTGACTTATCTAGGTCTGTGTCCTCCTTTGTGCATGCTCAAGGAGGTAGCTGTTCTTGCTCATTTGTATAATGAGCAGGGTGAGGAAAACCTTTGGGAGAAAATAATATCAATTAGATTGTGACCCCAGCCAATGATTGGCACTAAGGGGTAGGAACAAAGCCTTTCAAAGTGCATATAACACCTAGTTGTTCTGGACTTTGGAGCACCTCTCCCCATTTTATTAAGATGTCTTAATTAAAAAAAATTAATCTCTCTGGACTAGTCATTTAAAACAGGTCCAGTACTCTTAACAGCTGAGAACTGAATGACTTAAATAAAATGCATGAATTTAAATATTTATATCTACATGCTTAAAGTATAGGTAAACATATAAGATTGAAACTTTATAAGCATCACTTAGACTTAGTGGAATGAAATCTATTGATTATAATATAGATCTTAAAAATAAAACTTCTTCAAAAGACCTATTATAATTTATAGGCAATGGGATTGGAAAAGATATTTTCAAATGAAGAAATTCATGAAGGAGTGGGAAATACAGTGGAGAACATTAAGTAAATTTAAATGAATACAGAACACAGTAATGAGATTTTTATTTTGAAGGAAATAGAGAGAATTTGAAGTTAGCAAACCTAAGAGGAAGTCAGCATAGTACAATAGAAAGAATGCTGCATCTGCATGTAGAAGATTATTATTCAAGTCCCTATTTTGCCACTTTCTACATATATAATCTTCAGAAATTCAGTAAACCTTTCTGGGACTGTTTATCTATCTCTGGAATTAAGAGGTTGGACACTATATGATTTATCATGTCCCTTCCAACTATAATTGTATAATTTGAGGTGATTAAAGGTGGGGCATGTTACCAGTTTCCAATTTGTAACTTCAAAAATCCAGAGTCTTTACTCATCTGGAATTAAGGACAAATTGATCTGAAGACCCCTGCAAGACTTGAAATCGCAAAGAAAAAACCAAAAAAGAACAGTGTCATTCTCTGACCTTAAGTGATTTTTTTGTATAATGAAAGACAATAACCAATGATACTTATCAGCCAAAAATAAGTACAACAATCCTTTAATATTTGGTAAGGATGGCAATTCAGAGCTGATTTTTCTGGTAAAGTCTACGAAACACTTCTAAAAGTTAGTGCAATCACCCAGAGAGAAATTTAAAAGTTTACCCACTCTCTGAGATCCATAATGAGAATGTCACTTCTTCAGCAATTCTGCCAGAAGAGAGCACCCATCACCAACCCCTTTATTGTTCTGATTGACTGGATCAGTTTAGGGACTATCAGCACCACCTGCTGGTTAAATGCAAATGAGATACACACCCAGCAAAATCATGGCCCATGTCTAATTCCAATATCTTTATGGAGCTTATTGGCTACTGCTAATACCTTAGCCCATTTTCTACAGACAGACACCCAACCACCTAGATTCAGCCTTTATGAGTTTCATCAATACATTTCAAGATTGCAAGTTTTCTGTGACCAAAGTAATTTGGGTTAATTTAGTCTACTCAAAGTAACAAAGTACTGACCATTTTACACTAAAACATGTTCATTAGAAAGATTTTTTTTTAAATCTACCAAATTATTTCTCAGAAATGTTTTATTTTTACCCCAAGAGTTAATTATAACTGAAGTCACAAAAACTCTCATGCTGGAAGGAAAGACAGGAATTCACTTTTTCTGAGAGAGGGAAAGGTCTAATTTTAATCATAACCCGGCAGCTGTAGTAGGTCAGATTATATCATCTTGACCTCTGATGTGTCTTTATTTTGAGTCATTAAAATTAGAAAGGTCTCTTCAATGTTGGTTTATTTTTAGTGTTTCATCCTAGAAATAGAGATTTATACTACTAGGAGATTGGTTAAGAGAACATATATATAATCCCTGCCTTAAATCTACTAGAAATTGAACATTCCAGGTTTTTTACACAGAGAAGTATAATTTCAAAAAAAGAAAGAACACTAACCACTATGGTATCAGGAGAGACTTCATTGAGAAGCAGTTATTTGAATTGATCTTAAAAGAAGATAAGAATTCTGAGAAAATGAATTGGAGAGGGTTTAGAAAGCAAAATACCTGGAACAAGCTTGTATAAAGAAATGCGCATTAAAAGATGGAACAATTAATAAGCAGATATAGTTGGAAGAGAGTGTATGGACTAAGACCATATTGGACTGTAAAATGGATGGAACTCTAGAAATTGCTGGTTTATAAATTCTATATATAACCCTAGCAGAGAGATGACAGGAAGTCCTCTAAGTATTGTTGAGCTGGGGATTAGGATTCAAAAGTTTCCAAAGGATAACTGCTTCTAGATGCCTTCAAACCTTCAGTAATTGAGGCCATAAAGAGTTAACATTAGGGCGGCTAGGTGGCACAATGGATAGAGCACCAGCCCTGGAGTCAGGAGTACTTGAGTTCAAATCCAGCTTCAAACACTTAATAATTACCTAGCTGTGTGGTCTTGGGCAAGCCACTTAACCCCATTTGCCTTGCAAAAACCTAAAAAAAAGTTAAAATTAAAACGTTAATGTGGAATTACATATCTCATACTATGTTTCTTCCTTAAGGATATTATTTCTCTCTCATCCATCAAATTCAACTTAGAACAATGCATACTATAGGAATATTGTAAAAACTAACAAACTGCCTTCTATGGGGGGTGGGTGGGAGAGGGAAACAAGATTGGGGGAAAAATTATAAAACTCAAATAAATAAACAAAAAAATAAATCTCAAATGAAAAAAAGTTAATGTGATACTTGTTAACACTTAAGAACTTGGAGTCCTGGAGACCAAAGGGCAGTAATGTTGGAGTCATCTATATGAACTAGGACCAGGGGTGCCCTAACAATGTGAAATTTTTCAAGAAAAGTCTGTTCTGTTTGATAACAGCCTAGTATAAAGAAGAAAATTAAGACAATAAAAGGCTGTGAATATATTTAATTGTATTTTATGGTTTTATTTTGACTGTTGGTAAAAAGAATTTTGCCTTTTTATATTTGAGATAAAATAGAATAAAAATTAAATGAAAAGTTAATGTGAAATAATTTTTGAAATATTTATTATTTTGTTTCTAGAGTAAAGTCTGAGTATATTAAAGTGTCACTAAATACACTCAAGACAATTTAACCTCAAACTGCCCCTTGTCAAATCCATATTCTATTCCTTGAAGAGTATATAGAGATGAGAGTAGCCCAGAAGAATTAGGGAAGATAGGAGAGTAAAGAAGAATAAGAGACAAAATGAAGAATTGAAAAAAATAATAACTAGTATAGAGAATGTATTGATTTAGAAAATACCCCAAATAAGGGATTAGATTGATTCTCCAGAGTGGAGGAGATTCTATAATCTGTAACAAATGTTGAGTCATCCTTATTAGCAAATCTTCCTTGTGTCTGTCTAAACTCTTTTTTCTAGAAGTTGAAGCAATGATCAGTTTATATATAATTTTAAATGGCCATCAGATCCATAGCTCCTCTTGGTTTTCATTCTACTTGACAAACATTTCTTTTCACTTGATAATCTATATTTTAGTTAAAAGATCATAGAGATCTTTTAACTAATCAAAGATGGGACTACTCTAAGGTTCAGATCTTTCCAAGACCACTTTTCTCTGTGATGATTTAATTATATAGCAAGTTGAATATAATCAAATGTTAATAAATAAAATTAATCACCTCAATTATAGTCTTTTTCATGCTGTTTCCTATTTATCTTTCATGTAACTTATTTCTACATAGTTGTTTCTTATCATTAGAACATGAAATTCTTGGGGGAAAGGGTCTTCTGCTATTGTTTGTATCTTGAATGCATGTGTAGTTTTTGTTTAATAAATGTTTTATAACTGACCTAACTGAAAACCTAGACAGTTGAATAAATTTTTAAATTTATTCATCTGACCCCACTTTAAGAAATCTTCTCAATGACTAAGACCCACAAAGATTCTTCTTAGTCTAAAAATAATGTAACACTTGTCCCCCCATTCCTTTATCACTAATTTTATGACATCTATAATTGGCATTTAACTTTTTGATATGTCCCTAGATTTTAGACTTTTTTGGAAATGAGAGTTTATTTCTTTCTTCATTGTTGTATCCATCACAAGACCTGGCTCATACTAGGCAAACAATAAATCTTTGCATTTAGAAAGATACTTTGTCTTAGGAATTTCCATTTCCTTGTTAAAACTTTCTCCCTTTATCTTTGATTTCATCCTCTTACATTCTTTCTAACCAATTGGAATAAACAAAAATTTGGCTTTTCCCTGAGAAGTCTGCATATCTAAAAACCCTCTCTAATACAAATTGCTCCAATTTTGCACTCTTTCCATCTCATATGACCAGAATGATAATAATAACAATAGCCAACATTTATAAAGTACTCACTGTTGTGCTGAGTGCTTTATCATTATTACATCATTTGATCTCATAGCAACCCTGAAAAGTAGGGTCTATTATTATGCCTACTTTGCAGATGAAGAAACTAAGGCAAATGGTTAAGTGACTCATCCAGATCATACAACTAATAAATATCGGAAGCTGGATTTGAACTCAGTCTTCCTGTCTCCAGATCTGAATATTGTATCATTTGGATGCTGTCACCTCCAGACCTTAAGTCTGCCATTGTTGTTTAACATTTTTCCATCTTTACCTTATGCCATTCAACTCTTCCTCCCTCTTGTGGTGCTTGTTGTTCTCCATCAATCTATGGGACACTCCCATTTATAGACATAAATTTGCTGCCTAATACAATCTTTTTTTCTATATCCCTTCACTGATTCCTATTGTTAGGTTCCTGCCGGCTAGCTTATTCTTGTTGAAGGGGCAAGAGACAAGGGAGGCAAGGATGACAAGTTCTCCTAGTTCTCCAAGATCTCCAAGTATTCCATTTATTGAACCAAATACAAGTGCTTAAATATCCTCCCCAATCCCTGGTCCACTCCCACTCCCATGGTACTCTCCAATCAACCAGTAAAATAGTGCTCTGGTGCTCAAGGACACCAGGTGATGAAAGTTTATACACAACACACAATAGTCTCTTATATCCTATCACATCCCAAAGACTTAAGCCAAGCAATTTCTATGACTACTATTTCTACTCTTTTTCATCCAAAGGTCTGATGGTTGCAAACAAGGACTAATAATTACTTTAAATTGTTCTACCTCCAAAATATTGAATTCTGAAATTTTCTTCTCTTACCATATTTTTCTGGTACAGGAGCAGATATCTAAAACTGGGGAAGAAGGGATTGGATTTCAGAGATCATCTAATCCAACTCTCTCATTTTATAGATGAGGAAACTGAATCTTATGGCATTTAAGTAATTTGGCAAAGGGAGTAACATCAGAGAGATGGGATTTGAGTTTGGATCATTTTTTTCTAGAACCAATGCTGTCTTCCACTTTTCCCAATTCCTTCTTCTTCCCATACTTGACAAATTCAATTGTGACCTTTAACTTTTTGATTCTTCCTTCTTCTAATCTAGTGATCATAATTCAGTTTGGTGCCTTTCGTTACCCATATTTCACCTTGTTGTTAGCCATTTTGATAATGATCTTTCTTCCACCATTGACTTCTTTACTCCCTTGAGCTTCCTTCAATTCAACCCTGAGATGGTACCCTGGATAGAGCACCGACTTGGTATCAGGAAAACTCATCTTTCAGAGTTCAAAGCTGGTCTCAGACATTTATTAACTGTGTGGGCAAGTCACCTAATCCTGTTTGTCTTGGTTTTTCCCCTGTAAAAATGAACTATAGGAGAAAAATAGCTCACATAGGGGTTCTTGATAAAAGCTTGTGGCTTGTTTGGATTGATTTGATTCCAATTATAGTATAAACTTTTGAATTTGGCATTCAAAGTCCATCAGAATATTTTACTCTCTTTCACTCTCAAACTTTTGTTTGCACTATTTCCCATATTTTAAATGAATATTCCTCTACAACTCCTGTGCCTTTATTATAGTTCTTCCCTTCCTTTAAGGTCAAATTTAGATGTCACCACTTTGAAACTCACTACCATTCTCTCTATCCCACTCTAGAGCCAGATGAAAGTGATGTCTCCCTTGCTCAAATTTTTCCAAAGCCTTTGCCTAATCCACTCATCAAACTTGTCACACTTTCCCTTAAATCACAGCTATTTGCACACACTTTGCCAGAGGACAGTGGATATACCTGGTGCTTATCAAAATGTCATATACATAGTAGGTATTTGATCAATATTGAATATTGGTTGATCTAAGTTATCTATACAATGCTCATCAGTTTAATGTTTCTCTTGATGATTTGTCATTCACTGAATCCAATTAAATTTAAGTATAGTTTTAGCTTTTGGGACACTGTAGACACAACCTCCAGGCCTACAGTTAATTATATGATTTCATGATAAGAAAATATGATATATCTGAAAGAGTTCTGAACTTGGGGTTAGGGAGACATCTGAGTTTCAATCCAATCTTTCATAATGACTTTCTGGGTGATCATGTAGAAATCACTCAAAACTCTCTGAGACTGTTTTCTCATCTATAAAATGAAAACAATAATTCCTATAGTATTTTTCTCTAGGAGAGGGATGTTGTGGTTGGTAGGGTCAAATGAAATGATTTTCAAAATGCACTTTGCAAATTCTAAGGTACTATATAAATTTCAACTACTATTAAAGTAAGCCTTTCAGTTGTAACCTATACTTCCATTTATTCTGATTTTTCTATTCAATTTTCCTTCATATATATATGAATTTACATTCCAATAAAATATGAAGACTAATAAATATTATATATTTTGAAAAGTAGAATGTAAGTGATATCCAGGAATGAAATACTTCTATTCTTTCAGGGCTGGTCTGATTTGATACCTGCTCTGTTCTAATAATAATAATAATACTTCCTCTGTTCAATTAGGTGGCATAGTGAAGCCTGGAGGGAAGTAGACTCATCTTCATGAGTTTAAATTAGATCTTAGATACTAGCAGTATTACCCTGGCCAAGTCATTTAACTTTATTTATATCAGTTCCTCATCTGTAAAATGAACTGTAGAAGGAAATGGCAAACTACTCCAGTATCTTTGTCAAGAAAATCCCAAATGAGATCATAGAGTTGGACATGACTAAAATGACTACAACAACTATTTTAATAATAATAAGAGCTAGCATTCATATGTAATTTCAAAGGATAAGATTTGCAAAATGCTTCCCATGTGTTATTTCATTTGACCTTAACAATAATCCTGGGAGGCAGATGTGTTTTTTTCCATTTTACAAATGAGGAAACTGAGGTTTAATGGTCAAGTGATTTGCCTAGAGTCATCTAGCTAAAAACTGTGAGTCACAAGTTGAGCCCTAGTTTTCCTGCCTCTAGGTCCTGCACTTTATCCATTGTACTACTTTACATGGTTTGTTACTATGGGTCAGCTTGATAAATGGTGGGATTCAGTACAAGACAGTTGGATAACGGATACTTTATTTTGTTTTAATGTACTACATTTATTATACTCTTCTGTCCTGAACCAAGTGGCCTCTTTATTATTAAAAACCTAATGAAAACAAAGCTCACAAAGAGCCATTGTTTGAGAATACACTTATCATATTTTTTGTCCTGTTGGGTGGATTCATAAGAGATTGTTATTATAGGGCTGTGTGTGAATGATGATCTGCTTGCTTTAGTTTTATGTAAAATTTATAATAAAAAGGAATCTGAGCATTTATCTCAGAACCCAAATCCAACTTAAATGAGTTCATAAGCTGAGGCAATAAAATGTTGATTAGATTCTGGAGCTGGATGTTTTCAGTATAGCTTTGCTGCATCCAATCTATGTTACAGATAAAGATCTGACTGCGAAAAAGAATTGGATTTCTCTTAACTCTTTTGGTCAGATAGTTGTAGATAAAATGAAAATGATAAACAAAATGAAACTAGTGATAAATGATATGACAAAGGAATACCTGACTGCCCTCAATAAGTTCATATCACTAGTTTTGTATAGTGAATTGAGCTCTAGCCTTGGAGTCAAGAAGAGAAGTAAATTCCACATGTGCAGCTTAATACCTATTTGAGCAGGGCCAAATCATTTTATAGCTGGGGTCCTTAGTTTTGTAAAACTTAAATGAGTGAGTTGGATTAGATGACCATCAAAGTCATCTTTGAGGATGATCTTTGAGATCTTCAAGAATTTCATCCTAGGACACTGAACTGATTGCTGAGCTTCAATCATCTCTATAGATTGTAGAGAAGATGAAAGATGTTCCAGGACTCAATAAGGAAAGTTGTTCCAATTTTTTATTTTTATTTTTTGCAAGGCAATAGGGTTAAGTGGCTTGCCCAAGGCCACACAGCTAGGTAATTATTAAGTGTCTGGGGCCCGATTTGAACTCAGGTACTCCTGACTCCAGGGCTGGTGCTCTGTCCACTGCGCCACCTAGCTGTCCCTGTTCGAATTTTTTAAAGAGAAAAGTGCTAAATTTCTACTACTGGAAAAATTTTAAAATATCTTATTAAGAAGATGGTTTGGGTACTTAAAAGCAGATAAGTCAGCATGATTGTGTTACTTTTCTGCTTGGTTATTTAGTCTCCTCTTCACTTGCTGAATTAAATCTAAACTCCTTATCTTAAAAAAAAACAAGGTCTACTATAATATTTTCTTGAGCTATTTTTGACTTTATGTTCTATTATTCTACTTCAGGTGCCCCAAATCTTTTTTTAACTCTGCTTAAAGATTTTATTTACTTTAAGTTTTACAATTTTTCCCTTAATCTTATTTCCTACCCACCCCCAGAAGGCAATTTGCCAGTCTTTACATTATTCCCATGATATACATGGATCCAAATTGAATGTGATGAAAGAGAAATTATATCCTTAAGGAAGAAACATAAAGTATAAGAGATAGCAAGACCAGACAATAAGATACCAGGCATTTTTCCTAAATTAAAGTTAATAGTCCTTGGTCTTTGTTCAAACTCCACAGTTCTTTCTATGGATACAGATGGTATTCTCCATTGCAGACAACCCAAATTGTCCCTGATTGTTGCACTGATGGAATGAGCAAGTCCATCAAGGTTGAGCATCACCCCCATGTTGCTGTTAGGGTGTACAATGTTTTTCTGGTTCTGCTTATCTCACTCAGCATCAGTTCATACAAATCCCTCCAGGCTTCCCTGAATTTCCATCCCTCCTGGTTTCTAATAGAACAGTAATGTTCTATAACATACATATATATATATATATATGTATATATATACATATATATATATATACCACTTTTTGTTAAGCCATTCCCCATTTGAAGGACATTCACTTAATTTCCAATTTTTTGCCACCACAAACGGCTGCTATAAATATTTTTGTACAAGTGATATTTTTACCCTTTTCCATAATCTCTTCAGGGTATAGACCCAGTAGTGGTATTGCTGGATCAAAGGGTATGCATATTTTTGTTGCCCTTTGGGCGTAGTTCCAAATTGCTCTCCAGAAAGGTTGGATGAGTTCATAGCTCCACCAAAAATGTCATAGTTTCCCAGATTTTCCACAACCCTTCCAACAATGATCATTATCCTTTCTGGTAATATTGACCAGTCTGAGAGGTATGAGATGAGGTACTTCAAATCTTGCTGAATATGGACTGCTTTCTAACCCAGGAAGATTTATATACTTTCTGGTTTTGTTTATGTCTTTACCCATCCAACTTTTATTTATTCAATTCAATTAAACTGACATTCTTTAAAATTCCTATTCCTATCCTTTGTTTTTAATAATACCTTCACTTTCCAATATGATAACAACAATAATAGGTATCTTGCAATTGTTTGATTGATTGGTAATAGCTATAATTTATATAACACCTGGATAATATGATTGCACTGTACAACCATTATACAACTATACAATTTTACAACAATTCATTTGATCTTCTTGACAACTCTAAAAGGTAGATACCATTATTCCCATTTAACTGATGAGGAAATTAAGATTAAGTGGTCACAGTTAGTCAGTATTGGAAGTGACATTTGAACCCAGGTGAACTCTACCCATTATGTCAGCTAGATACCTCAAGGTCCTACCTTTCTATTTATTCTTAATAGTTCCTCATAAAAAAGAATAAAAAAGGAAAAATAAAATAGCAACATTCATCTAAAGCAATCAATCTAGCAACTAACTCCACTATTCTTTATGGTATTCCACGTCAGTTGTGTGTCTCTCTTCTACAAAGAAGGGAAGGGAGTTGCATTTTTAAAACTTTTCTTTAGGGCCAACTTGGTCAATAGAAAGACATAGCATTGTTTCATTTTTTTTATTACTATAGTTGTTACTATCCTCCATATTTTTTTATTGGTTCTATCCACTTCATATGTCTTCCTCTACTTCTTTGTAGTCTTCAAATTCCCCTTGAGGAGCATTTATTTATTTATCTATTTATCGATTTATTTATTTATGTATTTATTTATTTTAGGTTTTTGCAAGGCAAACAGGGTTAAGTGGATTGCCCAAGGCCACACAGCTAGGCAATTATTAAGTGTCTGAGGCGGGATTTGAACTCAGGTACTCCTGACTCCAGGGCCAGTGCTCTATCCACTGAGCCACCTAGCCACCCCTCAGGAACATTTATTACAAACCTATCATATGGCAGATTTTTTTTAGGTGTTGGAAATACAAAGACAAAAACAGTCCTTGACCTCAAGAAGCCTATGTTCTGTTCAGAATAGAAATGTGCAAAGACAATAAATATGAAATATATACAAAATAAATGCAAAGTAATTAACTAAGCTTGTTCAACATCACACAGCTTATAAGTATTTGAAACTGGGTGAAATCAATAGAACTCAAGTGCTGTCTCCTACAAGATTAACTTCTTAAAGGATGCAGAACTTTACCTGAGCTTTGAAACATGCTCAGATTTCTATGATGCAGAGGGGAAGAAGGAGGACATGCTAACTATGCAGAACCTTTGTAGCCTGGGCAAGGCACAGAGGTGGAAGATGAAATTTTTATATGTGAAGAGGGCAAGCAGAGAAATATGATTGGAAAATAGAATGGGTGAAAGGTAATAATCTACATTGAATGAGAAAAGGTAGAATATGAATATGAAGATCTTTAAATGCCAAAGGATTCCATATTTGATCCTAATTGGAGGTTTTTATAGGGGAATATCATAGTCAATCCTGTATTTAGGAATATCATTTTGATACCTATCTGAAGGTTAAATTGGGAAGAGAAGAGACTAAGGATGGGAAAATCAATTAGAAGATTAGACTATTGCAAAAGTCAAGGCAAGAAGAGATGGATTCCTGATTTATAGTTGTGGCCATGTGAGAGAATAAAAGGGGATAAATATGAGACGTATTGTGCAATCAATTGGTGTGTTATGAGAGGTAAGAAAAAAAGAAGAAACAATGAAGAAGCTTGAGAATTTAGGGAATTTGAAGGATAATAATGACCCTAACAGGAACGAGAAAGATCCAAATCAAATACTACCCTGAAATAATCATGCATAAACAGTGTATTCAGTCCCAACCACACAGTGTACAGTGGAAACTTCAGAAGTAAAGGTGAATTTTGCAAGCTTTATCTAGCTACTTAAGCCTAGGTTTTTTTTTTCTTAAGAGAAGGGAATAGATCAACTAACCACAAATTCTCCATTTTACTGTTTATGGAAAAAAAAACAAACCTCTTTTTCCCCTCCATATGAAGAGGAAACTCTTCATTGTTCAGCAAGGCCAGAAAAGTCCGAGAGGAAAGTCAAGTTACAGAAAGCTAAGGAAAAAAATACCCACTCTGCACATACCCACCAACACACATAGCAAAGAAAAGAGAAAATACTGGAAGAATACTGATGGAATTATAGTGTCATCTCAGCAACTGGGTACCATAGTTACATGGAAGTCCAAACTATAGTTTATTCCTTAAACATTGGTGCTTTGTTTTCTTTTCCTTAATCAGCTAATACATGAGCTTTTAGAGGGGAGGGACATGTAGCTATTTACAAAGGCAGTTAGGTGGTGCAGTAGATATATCCCTGAGATGGGAATCAGAAAGACTCATCTTCATGAATTTAAATCCAGCTTCAGATACTTAACTAGCTGTATGACCCTAGATATGTTGCTTTAACTCACTTACCTTAGTTTCTGTAAAATAAACTATGGAAAGAAACAGCCAAAACCCAAAATGGGATGACAGAGTTGGACACAACTGAAAATGACTGGACAACAGTAAAAAACTGTTTATGCATTGATTGATAGACCTGATCAACACTGACCAACTGAAGTCAGAATGGAGGCAATTATCTAAGTAATAAAACATCTTTCCAAAAAGAGCTAGTGCTCCTCCTACCAAAGTCAATTTGTATCTATTTTTTTTTTTAGATTTTCAAGGAGATGGGGTTAAGTGGCTTGCCTAAGGCCACACAGCTAGGTAATTATTAAGTGTCTGAGGTTGGATTTGAACCCAGGTACTCCTGACTCCAAGGCCAGTGCTCTATCCATTGCGCCACCTAGCCACCCCAATTTGTATCTATTTTGCATCCATTTTGTATCAACAAATGTATAAGGTATTGTCTCTCTTGATTGAATGTAATCTTCTTGAGGAAGAGGATGTTTTGGTCTTTAGCTTTGTATCACTAGATAAAAGTAGCTGGCATTTGCTCAATAATACTTAATAAATTCTGCAATAATGTCGTTTAACATGCCCCATAGTCTTTTCAGTCCTCTCCATCTTTCATATCTTCCCATAGAGTTCTGCCTCACTTCTTTCCCTTTTTGGTTCAGTTCCTCTGGTTTCTAAATTACAGTATATTCTCCTTTCTCCTCCCTTGTTTTCAATCAACTCTCCTTTATTTAATCTTTTTAGTCCCCTTCCCCTAATATCTATGGTGTTTTCTTCTCAGTCCTCCATATATTTCTAATTCTTTTTCTGTTATATATATATATATATATATATAATTATATATATAATATATATACACCTTCACCTTTACTTCTTGCCTCCACTCCTATTTATTGCAATAACTTTTATTATTTTTTATTTTTTATCTTTATATAGGATTGTAGTCTTCCTAATTATATTTAAAAACAATTTTGGACAATTTTCTTTTTGGTTTTTGCAAGGCAATTGGGTTAAGTGACTTGCCCAAAGTCAGACAGCTAGATCTTGAACTCAGGTCTTCCTGACTCCAGAGCTGGTGCTCTATCTATCTACTGTACCACCTAGCTGCCCCTAACATTCATATTTTTAAATTGAGTTCTAAATTTTCTCCTTCTTTCCTCTCTTCTCTCCCTAATCATATTACATATTGGTCATGTTGCAAAAGAAGAAACAGGCCAGAAAAAAATAAGCCCCCAAATAAAGTGAAAATAGTTTGCTTCAATCTGCATTCAGACTCTATTAGTTTTTTTCTCTGGATGTGGATAGCAATTTCCAATGTAAGTTCTTCAGCTTGTATTCTCTGCTTCATACCATCTAACACCCAAGGTCAAACCAAAGTTATCCTGCTTTATATCTGACCACTGGACCTAGATGGCTCTGGAGGTGAAAGTGAATTTGATAACTTGCCACATCACCCTCTCACTCAAATTCAATTCACTTTCCCATCAAGACATCACTTCCTTAAATCCATGATCTTCTTTGTGAACACAGGACAAACGGCATCAGACCCTCTAATATTTTTCCCATTTTTATGCTAATACTTTTTATTTTATTTTTAAAAATCATACTTTTTAATATTTTTCTTTAAGTGTACAAAAAATGTTATACAAACCTACATGCTATAAACCAGACTTCCTGTACACTTTCTTTCTTTGCCCCACCATTGGTGGAACTTTATGAATTTGAGTTCTTTGCTTAAAAAAATCACTTCGGCTACATCTCTGTGACACTGACTGATATTCAGGCTTTTCTCCTCATTAGAGTTGACATACATATTCACCCCCAGGAATCTTGCCAAATTTTATATTCTCTTTTATACACAATGAATAATGGAGTCTGACTGCCAGTAGATGTGATGATCCACCAAGTATTTGCACAGCAAACTTATTTTTTTCTAAATAAGAGGTGTGGCTAGAATGATTCAAAGACCCCATGACCCTCTCCTCTCATATGCCCTGCTGTCTTTTTCTGAAGTCAGTTAATGGAGGCTCATCCCTGAGGCCCAGTTCACTATAGAAGACAGGGTGATTAGATACATGAAGCACATTTCCCTTCTTCTATAAAGTTTTTTTTTTTTTTTTTTTGCTCACAAGACTTAGGCTTCCCACTGGCGTTTAATAAAAAATCACCAGGCCCTTAAGGTTTCCCTTGGGAACAACTAAAAGAGAAGTCTAAAATATGTCCTTTGGCAGAAAGTTCTTCTTGCCATACAGAGAAAATAAGGAATCTGGATTATTGCTCAGTGGAGGACCATGTGGGTCTCTAGAGAGACATTTGGAGAAGTGTTGGCTTCATATGATTCAGTGGCGGCCACTTTTAAACAGGCAGTGTCAGCAAAGAGGAGAAAGTCAAACTTCATATAGGAGACCAGCCCATAAAGCAAGCTTGGCAGTATTCCCTCTGACTGTTGCCTTCTTGTATGACCCAGGCAAATTGCACCTGCTGGTTTCTAGCTACTCGTGTATTTCAGTTAGCCCAGCATCACAAAGAGCTTGAAAATGGACTGAGAAGGAATTATTGTGGTAAATGAATTTTGCTAAGTAAATATTAGAGTGAGGAACATACAGTAATCAGTTTAGCATTGAAAGACCTTCACAATTTGCTTTGTTCCTATCTATTTCAATACTATCACATGATATTGCCTTTTGTAGTATTCTCTTTTTTGGTCAAAGTGGTCTTCTTGGTATTCCTAGAAGCCATTGTTTGTTCTTTAACCTCTGAACTTTTCTCAGGCTGCTTCCTGTGCTTAGAATTTCTAAATTCATTCAACAAGTCAGCTTAGATACAGACACTTACCAGAAGCTTTATGTAATCCTACATTTATTGGTTCTCTCCCTTCTCAGATAGTCATGGCTGTATACATCTGCTTACATGTTGAATTACCCCCAAAAGAATGTAAGCTTCTCAAAAGCAATGACTATTTTTCCTTGTATCTTTGTATGCCTGGGGTCTTGTATGTCGTAGTTATTTAATAGGTTTTTTGGGGATTTTTTTAGGTTTTTCAAGGCAAATGGGGTTAAGTGGCTTGCCCAAGGCCACACAGCTAGGTAATTATTAAATGTCTGAGACTGGATTTGAACCCAGGTACTCCTGACACCAAGGCTGGTGCTTTATCCACTGTGCCACCTAGCCACCCCCATTAGCATAACTTTTGAGAATCTGCTATGCCCTCTATGTAACAATGAAGTAATAAGATTTTAGTAGAATCATATTCTTCAGAAGATAAATGATGGAAGGAACTCTAAAAAATTATGTAGAGTAATCCCTGACTTCTAGGCAGGTATCATCTAGATCAATGCAAAGACATAGGGACATATCCTACTTTGAAAGATCTCTAGAGGAAGTTACTTTATATCCTTCAACATTACCTGCTAAATTATCTACTTTATTGTTTTCTAAAAGACAAAGATGCACACAATGAACTCATGGGACTGATTAGAGAATTATGCAATGAGATGGACTTTGAGACTACATGTTTTCTAGTCACAAACTGAATCCCATTCTATTTTTTTACTATTACAAAAAAGTGTGCAGATAACTAAATGAACTCATTACTATTAAAAAGTAGTTAAGAAAATACCTCATATTTTATTACCATCGCTTTTGAAAACAAGGCAAACCACTTCTCTTTGTTAAATATTTACTCTTTCTATTGCTCTTAAGAACTTCATCATTCTCTAGTTTCATCCTTGAGTCTCCTTTCTTATGTACCCCACATATACAATTTGTTGCCTTATCTTATCATTTATACCTTCATAACATATTGTATATAGCATTATTTTCCTCCTTTGAAATAAACACCCTAATATAAACCACCATCAAATCTCTCTTAGACTAATAGTCTAACTGGAGTCTATATGATTTCTAATCAATTTCTAAATTCCATTTCTTAATTTCTTTAGTTTCCTTCATAATTCAATTCAAATCCAGCTCCTTCAACCAGGAGACCTTTCCTTCAAATGTAGTTTCTTACCCTGTGAGATTATTTTTAGCTACTCCATATACATCCCATATGTACCTCGCTATTTGAATGACATTTCCTTCAGTCACAGATGAGTTTCAGAGAAAATATTTCCAATTTTCTTTCTGTTCCTAGCACATAACATTGAGTTGGGCACAAAATATGTGATTAATAAATGTTTGTTGACTGACTAACTGACTCTCCAAATCTGGCACAGTTACAAGATTAATGATTTGGAAGATGGCCAAAATTTCATAGTTCCAAGAACTGGGAAGAGTCATAAGATATATGGTCAATCTACTTAATTGCCTTTGATCACGGACAACAGACTCATTTTTTGTTGCTTTACCTCAATTTCCAAAGAAAGGAAGATAAATGCAATCTTAAAAGTGCCCTCTCTGACCCAATTTAGTTCAAAATTAGGTTTTCCTTTAGTGGAATGTAGCATTATAGTAACCAATGAAGCCTTACTGGGAAACTACATGGAGCTTTAGACCAATGTGATAGGGAAGTCTTATTATCCAGGGAAAATTATTTAGGGTTTTCCTTAATCATGTCAAAATGTGCAAACCTGATGGTTAATTAAATCCAGCCTCACTTTTCAAACTGGTTTCTTCATATTTTGGAGCCAAAAGACTCTGGGTCACAAAGCAGCTCTGCCTCAAACTACCTGTGTGGCCTCCAGGAAAACATTTAACTTCCTTCTCAGCTTTAGTTGTTTCATCTGTAGAATGTAGAATCTAGTCTCACTATCTTCTGAAGTCTCTTCTGTCTTTAGATCTATGATCCTATGTCTCAGAATAATTAAGAAGTTATGAGCATCACCCCTTAATTCTCTTATTCTGATGATTCTAAATGTCTTTAACCCATGAAATTGGTGTGTGTGTGTGTGTGTGTGTGTGTGTGTGTGTGTGTTTTCTGTTCAAATGGATGGAGCTACAAGCTAAGATCATCTTGCATGTCTTGTAACACTGAAAATGTTTTTGATCAAAACTAAGAAGATGTCACTTTTTCTCTCTCAAAGTCAAAACCTAAACCAAAGTAATCTCAGGAGGGAGGGAGATATTTTAGCCACAATACTTAACTGTAATGCCTAAAACCCATGTAATGATGAAATTGGCTTTGGAAAACATTTGGAAACAATCTTCAGCCTTTGAGATGGAATCAAAACAGGAAATCACAAAGCTATATGAAACCTCCTCCTTCACCTTCTAGCATCCTACACCCTGGTGTCAGAGAGCATCCAGGATATACCAGGTTTAGCTGCCAGAATTAAGTAGAGGGGCATAATGATCAATAAGTGAACATTACCAAAGAAAGGGAAAAAAACCCAAAAGGTCATTTGGCAAAGATACACTGTGACTTCAGTGCAGATGTTGGAGGTCCCCAAATGTCTCATCAAACAGGAAACAAATGGACAAAAGAAAATGTTTTTTAAGTAGCATGCGCTTAACCCAGGAAACTCATTGACACATGATGTTTTTTTTTAATTGAGCCAAAGGATTCTGTAACATTTGTCAAAGGACTGGACACTGTGATTAATATGAATACCATCTGTAGCTTTACTTCTCAGGAATAAAAAAGGAAGAGATCGACCCATCTCCTGGCTTTTATAGTGGAAACGGACATTTGGCAGAATTCTGGTAAGAAGGTAAGGTGCCCAGTGGGTCAGGAGTCATTTCAGTAGTATGAGTTCATGTCACTCAGAAATATCACAAGAAGTTATAGGTAGAAGAGAAACTATATAGTTTTATTATTATTTATTAGTTTATTTATTTATATTTTAATATATTTTATATTATAGTTATATTATTAATAGCTTATTATTATTTTTTATTCAATTGTCTCTTACTTAGCAAATAATTTTCTTCATCAAGTTCCTAAAATCTTTATTGTGGTATTTATTAAGGTGGTTATTGCAACAGCATAATTATCACAGTCATATAATTATATATATATATATATATATAAATGTAATAGACAAATGAATTATAATTCCATTATACACATTACATAAATGGCTTGTGCATTTATTTTATGTTTACCCATTACTTGTTTAAAAAGAATCTAACCCAATAACGATTTGCTATTTCATCTCAAATAAATTGCAAGCTCCTCATTAATGGTACTAGAAATTTTTAGAAAAGGGCACTAGATTAGTAATCATGTTATGATTTTGAATTCCAGGCTTCTTACTCGCTATGTTTGTGACTTTAGTCAGGTCAGGTCAACTCCCTGGACATTAGTTTCCTCATCTGAAAACAAGGACATTGGATGATAGGGACTCTTAAGCTTTAAGGTCTGATCTTTTGACTCTAAATCATGAGAAACCTCCTTTCCTGAACTGTGATATACATATTCTCCTCGAGTGAACACTCAAGCATTGGTTCTTGTATAAATTTTATGACCTCCCCCTAATTCCTAGCACAGTATAAATTCTTACCCCTACTATAGATTCTGTGATATAGTAATTTTCCCTCTTTGCTGTTACCTTACATATGGCACTCTAGTTCCTGATTCTAGCATTTTTCACCATATGCCTATAATTCCTTGTCTATGATTCAGACCCATGATTATAATTTTGTTCCTCTTCCTCTCTTCCTCTCAACTTCTCTAGCTTTCATCAAGTTCCAACTAAAATCCTATTTCTTGACAAGAAGTCCTTCTTACCACCCTTCAATTCAAATGCTTCCTCTCTATTGATTATTTCCAATTTATTCTGTATATCAATTATTTCTACATAATTATTTGTATGTCATTTCCCTCACTAGACTGTGAGTTACTTGGAGTGTCTTTTAGCTATCTTCATATGCCCAATGTTTATTACATACTTGGTTCATAGTAAGATGGTGCTTAATAAATGTTTATTGACTGATAGTAAGAACTTAACAAGTGTTTGTTGAATTGAATTGAATGACCTGACTGACTTTTCCTAATTTGGATTTGTTGGGAAATATTTATTCAGGAATCTGTACTGAAATAATGATAATGGTTTAGGACTTTTCTGATGCTCCCTGGGGTATGGTATTTTTAGTGCTGAATCTAAAGGATAAACAAAGAAAGGTTGGAAAGTTGTATCTTTTCTACTCTGGGAAGACGTATTATTTTCTCCCCTTTTGTCTTAACAAGTACACTAGACTCCAAGAATTTCCAAATAAAGAGGAAAAAACCCCTCCACAAAACTATAAAAATCCGTTATTTTGAATTTTTAAGAATATAATTTATTTCCATACTACTTTACTGTCCATGAGATCATGGGCAAATCATTTGACTTTTCTGGACCTCAATTTCCATATCTGCAAAACTTTTTTTTTCTTGGTCCCACCAAGTCTAGTTCTCATTCTAGTGCTAGTAGTCTTTGAGGTGCATGAGTAGAGCTTCCATGTTCATCTTCATCACCTGCCAAGTACAGTCAACTGTGTAGCATGTTTCGGTTTCTGGGGGAAAGGAGTAGAAAATATAATCATTAGAGATCTGATTCCCTTTGTTCTTTTGAAAGAGTCTGTCAGCTGAGGGCTCTGCTCAGCATCAAATCCAGGATGGTGTAGGTTGCTCATGAACTCAGCAAATCAGGGCAGATTGTTCAGAAGTGATGGAGGGAGTTAGGGAGGGGACTGTGCTGTGTCACCCCTACAGTCACAAGATGAGAATTATATTTATAAAGTGAATTCATCACAGGCACAGGTCCCTAGGAGAATAAATCCAAAGTTCTGACATTATTACAAAATCCAGAGAAGTCAGTAAATAAGGGATTTTCCAGGCAGAGAAACCTTATGTCATACCTAAGCAAGCAAAAAACAGAACCAAATGCCAGCAATTGCATGGGACTCTTAATATAATAAAGAGATTTGCTGAGCTACCAATTTCATTTCTGGCTAATTACTAATCAACCTGTGTGTACCACAGCCACACTCTTAAATGCTTTGCTAGCCTCAGCAAGGAAGAAAATATCTCCAAGGATCAGAGCAGACTTAAACTTTTAGAAGATATACAGTATTACCTGTGTTCTCGAATATAAAACATTTGGCCTCTTTTGATTATGCCTGATCTTACATCAACTTCATTAATAGGGGGCTTGAGCTCCTATAGAGCATAAAATGTCTAATCCTTCTGAGAACAGACAAGTTACTTTCTAGTGAACAATGTGGAGAACAGGAACAGACACCACTTCTCCTGCCAGAGTCCCACAGCATGCCCCTTCACAAAGCTTTCCTTTCTTCTTAAAAATAACAGCATTCACCTCATTTTCTACCTGAAGGTCATTCGATTAAAAACATAGGATGGAGGTTTAATGATCCAGTTTCTTAATATAAACATTGAGTGCATAACAAAGAATGTGCCGTGTTCATGGGTGAGAAAAATCCACACACACACAAAAGCAATGAAAATGTCACCAAAGGGACATAAACTGATTGTAAAGAAAAAAAATGCAAGTCCGGAATCTTCGATTGCCAAACACAACTGGAAAGCAAACTTTCATTTCTATGGTATAGAAGTCAAAGAGTGCTTTATTAGAAAGTCAAGTCTCTCACAATATATAAAAGGACTAGTTATGAAAAGTTTTAATGTCTGGACATGGGGAAGGTATTCTGTTACATAATGCATGGGGAAAGCACCAGGAGTTTGTGGGTGAATTGATTCAGGGACACTGAACATAAAGTTTTGGAGTCATTGGTTCTGTCAGGGAGTGAGATCAGCCTGAACTGATGATTTCACCATCAAGAAAATAGCAGCCACTAGAAATGATGAGATATGGTTAAATTAACAATCTTCAACAATACCCTGTGGGATGCTAAGATGGTTTCATTTCAAGAAGATGATTACTAGCCAAAATTTTGCATAATGATGAAAAATAGACCATAGTGGTTTCAAATTCAGAAATTTTCCAGTATTTAGCAGGTTATATATCCTTTCTGAACTTCAGTCAACTTGTAAAAGAGATTGATAATTTTTGGACATAGTTATTATGGGGGCACACACACATTTATCAGCAATTATATTGCTATATATGTTTATATATCACCAATTATAGTGTGTGTGTGTGTGTGTGTGTGTGTGTGTGTGTGTGTGTGTGTGTGTGTGTAAAGTGCTAGCTTTGAATAGATTAAGTAACAAATTTCTCCCCAGACTTTGGCATGTTTCTTTCAAGTCCTTAAGAGAAGATAGAAAGTGAAAAGTAAATGATAAAACCCTTTTGAATCAGATTTTTCAAGTTTTAAAGGAAACGAAGTCTTTGAAGAACTTCGGTCTCTTGGAGAACTTTTAAGAGAGGAAATTAGTGAATTTAACCTTAAGGAACTTTCCATTTTCCTCCACTCCATGAATCTATTAGCTTAAGGTATATGCCTGTATTAAACACAGAGTCATTTTTTGGTCTCCAGGAAAAAGGAAGACTAGTAAGGAACATTTAAGAGGTAATTCAAAGATTCATTTATTTATTTGGTGGCATTTAACTGGTTCATTTTCTGGGAGTAAACTCTATTTTAATTATTCATTTTGTCTCATTACCAGACTATTCCTTTTGCTATCATTCTTCTCTTCTCAGCTAAATTCCTTAATAAGATCATCCAAAATTTGTGCCCTCCATTTACTCTCCACTAACTTTTTTCTAAACTCTTTGCAGTCTAGTTACTGACCTCTTTATTCAAGTGAAATTCATCTCTCCAAAGCTCATCAACAATCTCTTGACAAATTTAAGGGTCTTCTTTCAATGCTCATCCTTCTCAATATATCAGAAGCATTTGTCACCTTTGGTCTTCTAATCTTCTCAAATAATCTTTGCTCTCTATATTTTCTCTTAGTTCTCCTCCTATCTGACCACTCTCCAGCCTCCTTTCCTAAATGTTTATCCATGATAGACCCATTTACAATGTCTGCCCCTAAAATGTTTGCCATCATTCTGTTGCAAGTGGTTTTTCCTAAAATGAATGTCTGATCATCTCATTCCCATCTTTGATAAATTCCCAGTGGATCTCTATCAAGATCTAGGATTAAATATAAAATCCTCTGTTTGGGGCAGCTAGGTGGTGTATTGGATAGGGCACAGGCCCTGGAGTCAGGAGTACCTGAGTTCAAGTCTGACCTCAGACACTTAATAATTACCTAGTTGTGTGGCCTTGGGCAAGCTACTTAACCCCATTTACAAAAAAAAAACCTAAAAAAATCCTGTTTGTTACTCATTGTATATGTCCTTTCTACACTTGCATTCTTCTTATAATTTATTGTCCTCCAAGCACTCTATAATCTAGCTAGACCTACTTGCTGTTCCTAACATTCGATATTTCATCTCTTGTCTTCATGGTTTTGTGTTCAATACTCTGGGCTCCAAACTTGGAAGATTCTCATTTCACTCTATCTTGTAGATCCTCTTATCTTCTCCAAGACTGAGCTTAAGACCTACTTTATGCAAAAGACCTTTTAGTACTGACCTTATTCTACTCTGTATCTGTCTCGTAACAATGTAGTTTACACCTCTTCAATTGAAATGGGAGCTCTTTATTTTCAGAGATTATATTTTAACTTTTTGTGGTTATCTCCAGTACTCAGCAGTGTCTAGCACATAGTGAATATTTAATAAATGCTTATTGACTAACTGACTGAAGAAGTTGGAAAAGATCCAGGGAATGAACAAAGATAATTAAAAGATATTGATTTTTAATGAAAAGAATATATTGTGGGGTGGCTAGGTGGCACAATGGATAGAGCACCATCCCTGGAGTCAGGAGTATACCTGAGTTCAAGTCCAACCTCAGACACTTAATAATTACTTAGCTGTGTGGCCTTGGGCAAGCCACTTAACCTCACTGCCTAGCAAAAAAAAAAAAAAACCTAAAAAAAGAATATATTTTGTCATTCTCCAATTGATACATGGTAAAAAATATGAACAGTTTCAGAGGAAGAAATTAAAGCTATCTATAGCAAGATGAAAAAATGCTCCAAATCACTATTGATTAGAGAAATGCAAAATTAAAATTTGAATCAGACTTTTCAAGGTTTAAAGGAAACGAAGTCTTTGAAGAACTTCAGTCTCTTGGAGAACTTTTAAGAGAGGAAATTAGTGAATTTAACCTTAGGGAACTTTTCATTTTGCTCCACTCCATGAATCTATGAGCTTAAGGTATATATGCCTGTATTAAACATAGGGTGACCAAACTGCCCATACTATTTTTCTTCTTAAAAATATTTTATTTTTTCCCAATTACCTGTAAAGACAATTTTTAACATTCATTTTCTAAAAAGAAATTGAGTTCCAATTTTTCCTCCTCCCTCCCTCACTTCCCCCTTTCCTAAGAAAATGTCCATACCTTTTAAGCCATTACTGGATTTATACTCCCTTTGGGGTATAAGTCATTGATAGAAAGAAAGTTCCTATAATCAAGAAAATATTTATCGCAGCACTTTTTGTGAGATCAAAGATTGAAAACAAAGTAGATACTCATTTATTGTGGAATGACTAAACACATTGTGGTACATGAATATAATGGAATATTGTTGTGCTGTAAGAAATGATAACTGTGATGAACACAAAGAAGTATGGAAGAATATGCATGAACTGAGAGTGAAATAAACAGAAGAAAACAAAAGAAAACACATTGACTATAATAATATAAATAAACAATCACATAAACACAACACAATCAAAAGTGAACACAGCTAAATTATAAAGATCAGCATGACTCCAATTAAGATTTTAAGAGGACACTCCTTCATGGAATGTTAAGTTTATTGGTGTTACACAAAACACAATTTTGGACTTTTAAAAACATATTGATTGGTTGTTCTGATTCATTCCTCCTTTTTATTTTTAAAAATATTATGTGTTATTTGAGACTACTATGTGAGAAGGAAGGAGAGGGTACTGGAGAAAATTGTGATGATGTAAAAAACAAAAGACATCAATAACATTTAAAAAAATTAATCTCTACTTAAGGATTTTTGTAGTTGAAGACTTATATTCTGTCTTCTCCATAGAACAGCAACATATCCTTCAGTGAAACCCCTTCCTTGCCTCCTACCCCTGTTATAGTGAAGAGGATGATAGTTCTCTAATCCCTGCATGAATCCTTAGGAGACTTTACTCCCATAAATTTACTGTGGCACAGACAGACCTATGGACAGAGGGGCAAATAATTAGACTATAGCATCTATAGAAACAGGAAGATTACAGGAGGCCTTTAAAAATATGATAGATTCTCATATATTGAGATAGTGTTCAGGAAAAGTACTACTCAGAGACAGGAGGATGAGCAAAACTACCTCTGGCCCTTCTAGCCCTGTGAAATATAATTTATCTGTCATGTGTTTTTCTTATCATTGGGAGCACCCATCAACCTATGGGAAATGTCAGAACCAGGTTTTTCCTTCAAACTTTGTAACAGCAAGGCTTTATTTGTTGGAGAAGATGAATGAATCTATGTATTTTGGGGGTTCATTGGAATATCTCAAAGTATTTTTCAAGTCTCTGGGGTTTAGAAAATCTAAGAACAAGAGATTTTTCCAAGTACTTTCTCCTCATTTTTTAACCATAGCCCTCTTAATCTATCAATATTTTCTTTCTTTTTTGTTTCTTCCTCTGTCTCTCTTTCTCCCTCTCTGTCAATAATGGGCTGGTTAGATGTCCAAAAGGCATTATAAACTTTCTCAATAAATCCTTTTCTCTTAGAAACAGGAAACTGTACTTCTCCAACAGTAAAACGCTTTGACTTCTTTAGATAAAAGGTGTTATTAAGGACAAATTATTATTCATGTTATTTATTATAATAATGAGGGGAAAGAAGAACTTGAACCTTAAAGGGATTTAGCTTGGCAGAATCCTCTAGGCCCACAAAGTTCTATTTTGGCAAAGCATAGTCATCCAAACTTGATTCTTGTATTTTAAGAAATAAGACTATATCCTTTTAAAATATCAAATATCTTCTTAATCTAAGGATATGTGTAGTGGTTATTTTATTTTCCATTTTCCCAGTTTTCTCAATCCAGTAATATACCATATAATATCTATCTGGAAGATTAATCTTCAAAATTTTCTCTTGTTGGAGGCGGAGCCAAGATGGTTGAGTAAAGATAGGGATTTGCCTGAGTCCTTGCCCAAACTCCTCCAAATGCCTTTAAATAATAAGTAAAGAAATTCTAGATCAACAGAGTTCACAAAAAGATGAGTGAAACAATTTTTTTTTTCAGTTTAAGCAACTTAGAAGGTTTGCAGGAAGGTTACACCAGGATGAAAAAGATGTACAGTCTAGTGTAGATTGCACCAACACAGACTGTCCACCACAAACCAGGAGCAGACCTCTGGGAGGCTGAATCAAAGGCAGCTGTGGAAGTTTCCAGACCTCTCAGATCAAAGACAACAAAAATAACTTAGAAGGTCATCAAGAAAGGTCAGTGGCACCAGGGTAAGAAAGGAACATCATCCAGTACAGGCTGTACCAGCACAGTCAACTGGTACTGCTTCCTGAGTTCTCAGTCGACAGACAGTAAGGGTATGAAACAATGGGTCAAATAGAAATTACACCTTTGACCCAGCAATTCCAATTCTAGGACTATATCCAGAAGAAATTGTAAAAAAGAGAGAGAGAGAGAAAAGTCCTATGTTTTCCAAAATATTCATAACAGCTCTTTTTGTTTTGGCAAAGAATTGGAAATTGAGGGGATACCCATCAACTGGAGAATGGCTAAACAAGTTATGGTACATGAATACTATGGAATACTGTTGTTCTATAAGAAACTATAAATGGTCAGACTCTAGAGAAGCATGGAATGACTTTATGGGATCTGATGCTGAGAGATGTACACATCAACAACATTATGAGATGAACAACTTTGATGAAAACAACTCCTCTCGACAGTTCAGAGAGCTAGGACAACTATATTTGAGTGGTTACGGACTATGTTATCCCCAGCCAGAGGAAGAAAAACAAAACAAAACTCAAACAAACACACACACACAAACACAAAACAACCCTTTAGAATGTTATGAACACTTTATAAAAATTATCTCTTATGTATCTCTTTTCCTTAATCCTAATTCCTCATGCCAAAAAATACTAATTTGTAAACATTTTTAACCAAATAAATATGTAAAATGTTAACCTGACTATTCCCTGCTGAGGTGGGTTGGGAAGGGAGGGTGGAAGGAAATTTTGTAACTTGGAAATATGCATGTACAAATGACTGAAAACAAATAAATGTTTTTTTTTAAAAATGGAAATTACAGGGGTCTCTTTGCTATCAAGGCAGGACTCTATTGCTTTGACTATACTCAAATCCTGGTCACAGTTCCATCAGAAGTAGCACCCTACTGTCATAGGGAATCAGGAGACCTCCTCACAGTTCCAGGGCAGAAAAGAGTGTTTGTTGCTGCTCATGGTCCAGAACACAAGCTAGGAAAGTAGTAAACACCTCTGCTTGGATCATAGTACCTTAGAAGAACTGAAAACTTAAAACTACTCAAAGGTATCTTTGAGAACAACTACACAAAACCCCTGAGATTTGGGACAGTGTTCATTCCACCCTGGAAGTAGAACCCTACTATAATAAAGACTTAAAATCAAGTCATAGGCTGGGAAAATTAATAAACAACAGAAAAAGAAACATGATTATAAAAAGTTACCATAGCGACAGGGAAGTTCTAAACACACACTCAGAAAGAGATTTAAAAAGTCAAAGCTCCCACATCTGAAGACTCCAAGAAAAAATATGAATTTCAGGTAATTGAAGAGTTCAAAAAGAATTTTGAAAATCAAATAAGAGAGGTAATTCAAGAAAATCAGTTTATTAAAGGAAATAAATACTGAAGAAAACAACACCTTAAAAATAGACCAATGGGTAAAAGGAAACATTAAAAAGCAGAATTTGTCAAATAGAAAAAGAGACCCCAAAATTCACTGGTGTAAAATTGGCCAAATGGAAAAAGAAATACAAAAGCTCACTAAAGACAATAATTCCTTAAAAAATTATATATGAGTAAGTGGATACTAATGACTTTATGAGAAATCAAGAAACAGTAGAACAAAAACCAAATGAATGAAAAAGAAGACAATGTGAAACATCTCATTGGAAAAACAAATAATCTGGAAAATAGATCCCAAAGAGATAATTTAAAAATTATTAGAAGACTAAGCCCTGATAAACAAAGAGTCTAGTCATTATCTTTCTTTCTTTTTTTGCAAGGCAATGGGGTTAAGTGGCTTGCCCAAGGCCACACAGACAGGTGATTATTAAGTTTCTGAGGTCAGATTTGAACTAAGGTACTCCTGACTCCAGGGCTGGTGCTCTATCTACTGCACCACCTAGCTGCTCTGAGGCCTTATCTTTCAAGAAATTATCAAAGAAAATTCCTCTGATATTCTAGAACCATAAGGAAAATAGAAATTAAAAGAATCTATTGATCATCTGAACAAGATCCCAAAATAAAAACTCCCAGGATTATTATAGTTAAATTCCATAGATCTCAGGTCAAGGAGAAAATATTGTAAGCAGCCAATAAGAAATAATTCAAATATCATGGAGTCAAAATCAGGATAACACAAGATTTTTAGCAGTTTCTATATTAAAGGACTATAGAATCTGGAATATGGATATTCTGAAAGGCAAAAGAGTTCAACCAAGAATCAACAACCCAGCAAAACTGAACATATTCATTCACGAAAAAAAAAAAAAGATGGATACCCAGTGAAATACAGGACCTTCAGTCTTACCTGATAAAAAGATCAGAGCTGAACAGAAAGGCTGATTTTCAAACACAAGACTCAAGAGAAGCATAAAAAAGTAAACAGGAAAGGGAAATAATAAAGGACTTAATGATATTGAACTGTTTTTAAGGGAAGATGATACTGGTAACTCATGAGAACTTTTTCATTATTAAGGCAGCTGTAAGGAAGGTTGTTACACACATACATACACATAAAATATGTGTATATATACATTTATAAATGTTTTATTATATTCATAGAGAGAGAGAAGAGAAGGAAAGAGAAAAATGAAAAAACAAACAAAAGAGAAAGAGAAAGAGGGAGAGGAGACAGACAGACAGAGATGAGAGAGAGAGAGAGAGAGAGAGAGAGAGAGAGAGAGAGAGAGAGAGAGAGAGAGAGAGAGCTTAGGTATGAGTTTTTGAAAGGTTGATATTAAAAATATAAAATTAAGAGGTGAGAGAGGAATGTCATGGGAGAAAAGAAGGGAAGAGGTAGATTGGAATAAATTATCTCACACAAAAGAGGGCAGAGAAAGTTATTGCAGTGAAGGGGAAGAAGTGGGGGAGGTAAAGGGGAGTGAATTGTCTCAAAGAAGGAATAACATGCACAACCAATTGATTATAGAAATCTATCTTATCCTTCAAGAAAGTAGGAGAAGGGAATAAGGAATGGGAGTAGACTAGAAGAAGGCCAGATTGGGGAGGGGGAGTAGTCAGAAGTAAAATCATTTTGAGGAGGGACAGGATGAAGTGAGAGAGAGAGAATAGAATAAAGAGTGTGTGTGTGGAAGGAAATAGGACAGAGGGAAATGCAGTTAGCAGTAGTAACTGTGAAAACAATTTTGAAGTAAATTTCTCTGATAAAGACCCCATTCCCAAACATAGAGAGACCCCCTGAGTCAAATTTAGAAAAATAAGAGCCATTCCCCAATTAATGAGTGATCAAAAAATGAACAAGTTTCAGATAAGGTTATCAATGCTCACTATATCCATATTAAAAATGTTCTGATTCACTAATTATTGAAAAAATGCAAATTAAAATAATTTTGTGGTACTCCTTTATACTTATTAGACTGGCTAAAATTGAACAGAAAAGGTTAATGATAAATGTAAGAAGGAATATAGGGAAAATGAGATATGAATGCATTGTTGGAGTTGTGAATTGATTCAACCAATCTGTAGAGTAATTTGAAATTACACCCAGAGGGTTATAAAACCATGCATGACCTTTCACTTAGAAATGTCGCTTCTAGGTCTGTTTCCCAAAAGGGATGAAAAAAAAACAAAAGGCAAGGTCCCATATGTATAAGGATATTGGTGGTAGCTCTTTTCTGTTGTTAAAGAATTGGAAATTGAAAAGATGCCAGTTAGGGAATGGTCAAGCAAATTGTGATGTGTGATTGTGATGGAATGCTATTTTACTATAAGAAATAATGAGCAGATTGCTCTCAGAAAAACCTGGAAAGACTTACATGTGCTGTTGCAAAGTCAAACATGCCAAAAAATGTGTGCAAAGTAATAGCAATATTTTAGAATTGTAGGTCAATTGTGAATAACAGATTTTCTCAGCAATACAATCATTCTAAAGGACTTATGGTGAAGATGGTATCTATTCCCAGAGAAAAAGCTAATAGTTTTCAGAATGTAGATTGAATCACATTTTTTTATTTTCTTACTTTTTTCTTAAGATTTCTTTTTTGGGGGATGGGGTCTTTGTTTTCTTTCAAATCTTGACTATTATGGAAATGTTTTGCATGACTACCTATTTATAACTTAAATAAAATTGCTTACTTTCTCAATGGAGGGAGGGATGAGGAAGGGAGAGAATTTGAAACTCAAAGTTTTAAAAACAAATGTTGAAAATTGTTTTTACATGTAACTGAGGAAAATAAAATACTAAATAAATAAATCTTTAAAAAATAAAATTAAAAAAAATTGTCTCTATCTCTTTTATTTACTTTTAATTCCCTTTTATGCCTCTCTTTTATGCTTCTTTTACAATTTGTTTGTCTTCTCTTTCCCTGACTACAACATAAGCTATGTTTCCTGAATCAGTCAAAATAATTTAGTAATTGATTTCTGGATATTCATTTGGATCATTCATTTAATCAGTCAAAGGATTGTTTTTCTGTTTTCTTTTTTTAAAAAGTTTGGATGAAGGGGCAAGAGTCATTTATTTGTAAAATTAACATGGGAAAAACCTCATTACCCAACAAAGTCATATAAATGAGGTGTTACTGTATAGCCATATCGACACTTCAGTAGACATGGCAGCTCTTATTTTTATTGTACTTTCAACTCTACAAAGTACTTTCCTTGTCTCAACCCTGAAAGCAAGGTAATACAAGTGTGCTGAGTTTAACAATACAAATAATTTATACCTTCAGGGTACCTATATTTTAGTTCTTGGAAACTCTGGAGAACAAAATGTAATGTAGACAGCAATGGCATTCCAAAAATAAGTTGAATTTTAATGGCTTGGACCAGTTAATTTATATTATAATTATTTTTTTCTTTAAAAATATCTCATATCAATCTTTCCTTTTCATTTTTTATCCCTCTGTTGGACTATTGGATTTAAGTTCAGCCAAGAATTGTTTATTAAAAATTCACTGTGTACATTATGATATCCTAGGCCTGGGGATGTCAATAATCTAGAGTTTGTAATCTCATTCATGTCAGTACTCCAGATTGCAGCTCTTCTTTTCTTGATCATCCTGTAGGACTCTTTTTTACATCCACCTAAAAATTTGTCACAAGATGTTCACCAAATGAGCTGGAGGAATTCTTCGGTTACTGCACTCCATTTTATCTGGAAAACAGTGAAAAATACATGAAACATTCATATTGTCCTTTATTTTGGTTTCCTGACTGGTCTAAATCAAGTCAAGTAAGCAAGTATTTATAAGTACCTACTATATACCAAGCACTCTTCTAATTTAAGGATGCAAAGAAAGACAAAAAACAGTTCCTGTGCTGAAAGACAACAGTCTAATGAAGAAGACAACTTTATAGAAGCAAAATAAATGCACAATGAGTTGTAGGTAATCTCAGAAAAAAAGGCACTATCATTAAATGGAACTTGGAAAGACATCTTTAAAATTTCTTGTGAAAAGTAGTCATATCAGAAATTTGAAGCAAGTCAGAAAGGCAAGGAAATGGATATGAGAAAGGAGAGAATTCCAAATATTTTTTCAGTCCATCATTTTTTCAGTCATATAATTTTTTGATGATATCTTTTACTTCACTTATATGTGATTTCTCATTTGTAACCTACTCAGGTACATTCATGTCTCTCCATAGTTCTTTTAGGAATCTTCTACTACAGTTCCTCAGAGACCATAATATTCTATGACCCAGAGCTGTACTGCATCATCAGAATAGTGTGAATCTTAAAGAAAACATAGGCCACGTCTGGAAGAATTTTAGTCATTAAAAGAATTGTGGACTTCCCCAAAGGGGATCCAGATCCCTTTCCATTTCAACCAGGGTCATCTTATTGTCTATTAGCAGTACGTGTCCCAAATTACAAGTACTGATGAATGAGCTCTCTGGGATGCCTATCTAAATGCCTTTAATAATTTACATAATAATCATTCTTCATTAATTTGATTTTTCCTATATGGATGGTTAAACCATACTCTTTTGAATTATCACATTGCAGCTATTAGGAGACTGCTGTGTTCTGTGGCTTGATAGAATAGAAACAGTTGAAGTTCCTCATCACCTAACCTTTGAACAATACAGTTGAAGAAGGATGTTGATAAATCAGAGGAGGGCCTCCAAGATGACAGAGTATTGAGCTCATGTCATATAATAAGAGGTTGAAGAAGGAAGGAAAAGAAAAAGTATTTATTAAGCATTTATTATATACCAGTCACTGAGCTAAACATTTTACAAATATTATATCATTTGATCTTCACAACAAAGCCCTAAATTATGTGCTATCATTATCTCATTTTCTAGCCAAGGAAACTGAGGCAAGTAGAAGTTAAGAGACTTATCCAGGACCCAGACAGTAAAATTTCTGAAACATCATTCTAAACCATGTCTTCCTAAATCCAAGTCTAAAGCTCCAGCCCCTAAACCACAGTTGTTCTGTTTTGTCCAAGTAATGGTTACAGGAAAAATGGTTAGAAACTGTAAAGAAGCAAAACATCAGGTAAAACCATCCTAAAAATGAATATTAAATCTATTTAAAAGTGGACTAAACCACCTTGGGAGTTAATAAGCTCTCTCTCATTGGAGATCTTTATCCAGAGATCAGATGACAATATGTTGCATATTTTTAGTAGGTATTCTTTTTGGTTATGAGTTGAAATAGAGGACTTCTAGAGTACTTTGAAATTTTAAATTTTGTGATTCTTTGTTTTTCTGACCTACAGGAAATTCATCTTTGAAATGAAACAAAGGCCAAAAAGTAAGGTAATAAAAATGACAACTTTTCTCATTTCCAGGTTTACATAAATTGTCAAATTAACAATTCTAATATTACTTTCATATTGCTTCCCAGATCATGTCCCCTACACACACTCTATCCTTTCTTAAAACCTTTCAAAAACTCAAATCTAAAAAACAGATAAAATCCATTCTCTCTTAATATCTACATAGTTATCTTACATTCTATATACACTAGACTATTTATCCTTCTTTATACATTCTTTATATGTTCCTACTTGTTGTTCACATTGTTCTCTAAACCTAGAACACCATTCCTTGCTCCCACTTATGTTGAAAAGTATTTTCAAAGTCCAGTTCTGGTGTTCCTTCTTTGAAGACTTCTCTTATCACTCCAACCAAAATGATTCATATCCTTGCTAGATTGCCTAGCTAAAAATGGCTCTTTCTTGACTCTGAGCTCCTAAATCTCTGTATAAATTCTATGACTTTTGTGAATAGACTGCTTTTTAATATGGACATTTGTATCAGTTTTACTCCCCTGTAATGGAATCAAACTCCCTCTACTTAAGAGTCATTCTTATTTCTCGCAATGCCAAAGAGTATTTTTGAATGAACCTCAGTGATTGCTAAGAATATGTAAATTATAATATCTGTAGAATTGCAAATTCATATTCTGAGAGCTATACTTGACCTCAATCTTAAAGTGCTACTTGTCTGCATGTGTCCACAGTTTTCTTTAATTTATTTTATCATGAAAAGGCTTTCTCAATCACCTTATCATTCTGAGTCCAGTGATTTCTTTGTTTAAAATAAAGGGGGAAATGAACTAGGTTAGAAATGCTAGCTTTATACTTTGAATCTCCTCATTTACTTTATAAATATATAATGCTCTTCCTCCGGCATCCTATAACCCTAATTGGCTTTGGAAGGTTATATCAAGTGAAGTTTTTGTCAATCCATCACTGGAAATTTGAAAAATGAAATGAGATTGCAATACTCCCAGCCCCATGAGAAGAGTCTAGCTGTTTAGTTCCAGGCATGGAGGTAGTTTTTGGTTTTGTTTTGTTTTGCTTTAATTTTCATACACACAAACAAAAACAAACATTCCTACAAGGATAGAAGGAGAGAGAAAAACAGAGTTATGAAAAACAGTAAAGTTGCCACATTAGATAAATTGTGTGACCCTTGCTTCTGTCAAGAACAGGAAAAAAGTCATTCAATAAATAAGAATTATTCACCATGGAAATGCACAATGGTGCCATGGGGTTCAGGGAAGACATTGATCTACATCTTTTAGTAATTGCTAAGGTGGTATCTCCATGATCTTCCCCAAGACCTGAAACTGTATATTATAGTAGCTGTATAAGCAGCCCAATGAAAATCAAATCAATTCAAGAAATATTAAGTTCCTGTTTTGTATCAGGCATTGTGTTAACCATAGAAAGAAAACACAGTCACTTCTTTCAAAAAGATTATAGTTTAATGAGGAAGTCAATGTAAAGAAGTATCTACAGACTAGATGTGTACAGGGCAAATTGGAGGTGATCTTAAAAGGAAGAGAATAACACAAAGGGAGATTTAAAAAAAGAGCTTTTGATCTTGAAAGTTGAAAAATGCAGATAACAGTTGTGTTTTTTTCCTAGGTAATATACTTTATTAGAACCGGTTTTCCACAGTGGGGAAAAAACTTGTAGCAAATTCATGAATTTGGATGTATAATTTTGTCAATTTTCAAATAAAGGTTATTTCTCTGGTAGGGAAGGATGCAGGCTTTTTTGAACTGTGATGTAAAATCTTAAGTGGTGAGCTAGTGCAATTCATACTCTTATTCTTTTTTCTGTGTGTGTGTTTTTCTGTATATATAGTTTTTAAACTCAGAGGCCGGTTCCCACATTGCCTCTCTTATCAGTGAACTTGAATGAGTGAATCAAATTGCTATTACATCAAGTGAATTACTTGTCCCTTTCCATGAGTAAATAAATCAGGGGAGCTGACCAAGGACCTATTGCCACATTTAGGTTCCTCTCTCCCAGGCTCTGATGGTAGTGTTAATGAAGAGTCGAGTGACCTAAAGTAGGTTTTAGGAAAGAGCAGAAGGAGGACTAAGGAGCCTAAATTATACACCACCTGGATGATTAGGGGGATCATCATGAATTGACAGTTAATGTCAGTAACTAATGCCTCCTCCCTGGATACCTCAGGAAAACTCAGAATCGGGAATGGGGCCAAAATCAAGCCCAATTCTCTTTCCTCCCAGCATTCCACAAGATCAGAATGCCTTTCATTCATACTGCCACAGGGGAAGGGAAATCAGACAAGTCAGAAGAACAGATGTGCTCATTGTAAACAAGAACAGGACCAGGACTTCCCTGGATAATGGTAAACCTTTTACTTGAAAATGGAGTGTTACTCTTAGAAAATCATTTGCTGGGTGTGGGGAGAAGGCCAGTCTGCCTCAATCATTATGCATCTTAATTTGTACAGTTAAATACATGGAAAAATACAAAAGTCATATCTGAAATCATATTCCACATGTAAGAAAAGAAATTATGGCAAGACAGTCTGAAGCAGTCTAGGGAAAATGACAAGTGAAATCACTTGCTCTCAAACTTCTTAGTTCCAGGACACATTTATACTCATAAAAATCATTGAGAATTCCTTCTTCCCCAAAGGGGTTTTTGGTTTATGTGGTTTATATTTATCATATTAGAAATTAAAGCAACAATTATTATAGCTAGGTCCTGATTGTATGAAAAACAAATCCCCTGAAGTGGTAGAATTATTATTTCCATTGGGCTGGAACCAATTACCATATTTTTATGTGTACTTTCAAATAGTGTGATATTGAGTATACATGTCTACTCCAGTAGAATTCATTATTCTTCCTAATCAAGACCTACCCACACTTTGAAAATGACTGAGTTAAGTGATTTTTCTCAGACTCAAATAATCAATATTTATGAAAATTTCATCCAGTTCTTTCTGACTCCTCTCTATCTACTACTAGGTCAAATCATTATGCACCTTGATTTGTACAGTTAACTAACCCTATGGAAAGTATATGAATATTACATCCCCAAACATTCATTGTATGCAAAGGAAAAATGAGGAGAAGATGTGTGAAGTAGTATGGCATTTTGAACACAATTGAATGAGAGGTAGGCAACATGGGAAGTTTTGGATACATGATCTGTGCTGTATTTTTCTAGTGATAAATTTTGTTTGTAGAAAGGAGTTATAAGGATGATAAAAGAAAACAGGTTAGGAGATAAGAGAAGGTAGGATAAGTGTGGAGAAAATATCAGGACACCCAGAAATGGTATTTCCTTCAGCAAAGCAACAAGACTGCCACCTCAAGGTCAGAGAGTGAGGCAACCCAGTTCTTCTGACCTCCAGAGAACCCTCATTTGTGAATCTCTCTATTCCAGACCCAAGAGAAACAAATTAAGTTCCTTAACACTTACTTGTGCATGAGGCTGTATTTATGCACACCAATCTGTTCAGTAAAGTTGTTTTTTTAAGTAAAATTCATTGGACCTATTCCTTTGGGGAGTGGAGATATGGTTGTTGATACAATGGTCAGGTGACCTAGTACTGGGCTATTTCTGCCACTTACTATCTGTGTGACCTTAGACAAGTCATTTAGCCTCCCTGGGTCTCAATTTCCTCATCTGTAAAATGGAAAAGTTATATTAAGTGGTTTCTGAAATCTTTACCTGTTGTAGGTCTATAATCATACAATTGGGTAGATTGAATTTTTGTTGAATGGTCATCATGTAGGCAATATACTTTTAATTTGATCAAATCAGCTGGTTTGATTTATGGAAAGAAACTTGGCAATGTTCTGTTTTGCTCAGTCTCCTTACCATGGATGATGTACCCAATATTGCTTCACAGAATCGACAAGTTTCTTTATAGCTCAGAGTACTCCTTGAGGTTATTCAGTCCAACCTCCTCATTGTATACATGCCAGACTGAGGATCAGAATGACTAAGTGACTTTCCTAGAATGGCAGCCAAAGTTAGGGCCATGCTGAGATCTGAATTCATGTTCCCATCTTGCTTGCCACTGGCTCATACAGTTTCTCATTTTGGGTTGTACTTCTTGATGTGGTGTTTTTTAAATTTCTTTACATATTGTCTTTGTTATTTCCCACAGAATATTAAAATTTTCTGGAACAATAAAAGTGTTTTCTTTCTCCATCCTACCATGGGATGGCAAAAAAAAGATTTTATGGGTTAATTGCATAGTGAGAGCAAGAGATAAACAATGGATAGCTCACCTGTTCCAATATGGAATCCACAGGTCAGAAGATATAGCAGGCCCCTGTATTCCCACGCCAGGTACACTTCATGCAGAAGTTTCTATTTAGATATGAACAAGAGTTATATTGGTGAACAAGAACAGATGGGTGATAGACTAACTGATCAAGTACTTATAACTAGATTTTAGTAAGACCCAAACTTCCATTCAAAGAGGAAGTAGTTACTAAAAAATTAAACTAACTCCCCCCGCAATTGTATACATGTAAACATGTATATATATATATACACATATATGTGTATATACACATAATATACATTTTATGTGTGTGTATTATACACTATCCTGAAGTAAATGTTATAATGGTATTTGAGCCTTAAATATCTAAAGAATTACCTTAATTTAACACTTCCTTTTGCTGATGTAATCTTGACATTAGAAGTGATTTATAAGAAGTAGAAAGTTTGTTCCATTTAAATTAAACTTGGAACTAGGATGGGTAAGAAGTTCCTCAAAACAATTATATTAAATATAATACTACTATTTCTAATTTCTTTTGAGATAAAATTATGTATGGAATTTAAGCTTAAAAACTCTTGAGAGATTAGATTCAATTATAACTTGCCACATCAACATTCTGCCTTCATCTCTTCAAAATAAATAAAATAAAATAAAAATATGGGAGGGTCTTAGACTCCTCAGTATGGCCATATAAACTAATTTCAAACAGATTTATGAAACGTTAATCAATCAAGAGGAGTATATCATGCCAGGTTTTAGACACAGACTGATTAGAATCAGGAAGAATCTGATTATACACTACATATGAAAACAGATGATCCATGGATAGGTTATATGTAAAATCAAAAGTAGCATGGAACAAATGGAACTTTGATCAAAAGCACCAGACATGAATGGGTAGATTCTTCAGACAGGAGGACAATTCTTTCCTAGAAAGGAGGTGGTGAATGGGGGCAGTTATGGGAGATATAGAAACTTTCTATACTTCTCTTATAGTCCAAGTATTTTACCCCAACAATTCAGGGGAACCTTTGCTTCCCTGGAGCTGTTTGGAGAGGAGCAGGCAAGGGTAGGAAGCTTCTTGGTCTAATGCATCAGGCTACATCATCTAAAGTCCAAAACTGGAGAGGTTGTTTCATCTTTCTGTGTTTCAAGCAACACAACCTCTAAAAATAAAAGGTTATTTGTCCAGTAGTATAAAGAATATTATCTTAATAGAGTATATCAAAAGATCCTCGTAGCAAAGTCACAGGACCCAACCATTATCCTACCTTGACCCAAAGAAGAATAAAGAAAATCAAAACAATTAAGCAAATTATTTCTTCAGTGGCTCTCCCTACCTTCACTTTCAACATTTATTTTTGTCTTTCCCTCTTTTACCCAAAACAAATTCCTAATTGGAAATTGAGCTTCACCCATCCCAACTATAATTCTTCAGATCTCTCCTTTCCAGTAGTACTTCATTCTTTAAGTTTTTCTTCATCTGCCCTTCACCTCCATCAGAACATTATCTACCCAGTGACTCTATACCATTAGGTTGTGTTCTTTGTTAATGTAATAAGCTAAGTTATGGCAATGGGTTCCTAAACATAAATGAATTAGTATACTACCCCCCCTTTAGGGGAATATTTCTATAAATATTTATTTAGTATCTGCTAGTGCAGGACATTATGCTGTAACTCTGGATGTAGAAGCAAAAAAAGGAAACAATCCATTCCCTCAAGGAATTTGTATGGTATTATATATTTTGAGAGGGACCCTCTATAGACATGATGTTTTATAAAAAAAGGAATTGCTCATTTGGTGGAAATTTCAAGCAGTCTGACAAACTGGTAGAGAAGCTATTTTGAGAACAGACTAATTTTTTAATGTTCTTCATATAACTATATGTAAAAGCTGCCTTTTGTTTCTATGCATACATTCTCTACATAGATCCATCCTATCTTAAAAAGGTTAGAACTCTAAAGAATTTACTTTCTAATATTTCTAGAATGGTTTCATGTAACTTGTAGATATTTTTGATTATCTGATGATACCTAAAGAAATAAAATAATAGAACTCTTCTGTAGTGTCCGACTTTACAAATATTAATGAGTTTAATTATTCATAGATTAATCGCTGAGCTTTTACAAACAATTCAACTCAATTATTTTAATGACAGAAATAAACCCCTTTCCATAAATTTCTACAAATATTTATTTAGCATCAACTCTGTGCTGAGAATTGGGTTGGAACTCTGGATATAAAAACAAAAAGGGAACAATCTCTTCCCTCAAGGAGCTTACATCCTATTACTTACATGTGTCATCGAAATAACCAAACTCCTTGAACTGTGCAATAATTGGTCCATTGTGAAAGAGCATCAATCACTACGATGGTTGGGGGGGGGGAATGAGTCAAGTCCACTTGTGTATTTCATAATCCAGTCAACTGTATACATAGAAGTTGCCAGCATGAACCTGGGAGCAAAATCTGGGGGTTCACCAGTTTATTAAAAATAGATTAAATATACTCTATGAACCATAGAGAGATCTTTAAGACCAGATGTGTAGCATTTTAGTAGCAGAGGGAAATCTTCATCATCACTCTGTTGTGCAAAAAAAAAAAAGTCTGTCTGCAGTGACTGACACAGTTTTGTATGCTGGGGGCTAGATTCTCCATCTTAATGGGAATTCCCTTCGCATTACATTAGGTTAGAAACCTGGCTCTTGCTTGCTGAGTTATTACACAGTCTCAGAAGGGGTCCTCTGGTCTCTTTGCCATTAATTATTTGCACTCTGCAGCAGTCTAATCTAATTATTACTTTCTCTGGTGATGGTGTGATAAGACATTCCCAGGCCCATTTTTCTACTTCTCTTTTCCCTGGGCTTCACTGCCTCCGTCCTTCTTCAGAAGTTATGCTCAAAAAGCTTAGCAACAATTGGACTCTAACTACATTTTAACATAACACTTACATTCATGCTTCTGTTCACACTGTAAAAGGTAATCTTTGAATGGTTTAAGCATCTGGATTCCATCATGACAAAGTATAGCACTCAAAATGGAATGGGCTTTTTATATTTGCGTGGAATTCAGGCAGCTGCTCGAACCACCCTTGGGTCTAGTTGTTTCAAAGAGATTTGCAACTGGCTTAAGGCAGAAATGATAAAATTGTCAAAAAACTTTGGAATTCTTTTTGGAAGTCAACTAAAAAAAAAGAACAAACAAGCCCCCTAAAGGAACAAAAAAAAAAAGCTGCCTGCAAATTTTTAATAATACAGTTTATTGGTTCAAGTACTCTGACTACAAATGGTGTCTTCTGTGCCTATCCAAGAGCTGTTTCCACTTTTTCTTCTCAGGATACAATGTTGGTTTTACAATGCTGCTGATTACAAATCACGTGGTTTCTTGTAGTGATACGGGTTTTTTTTCTTCCATTCCTCCTATTTTAAATAGTCCAAACCTCTGTGGTTTGGTCATTAAAATCCAGTTGGCAGAGATATGCTGAATCTTTATGTTTTCCAGCTGCGTAACTACCAACTACACATAATCATTATTAGGCATATCACCACTGAGCCTTTATATCAGCCATGGGTGATAGTTTCTCATGACCCATCCAGGCAGCATGGGGGGTAGGGGAGTGAGGGTGGGAAATCATGTTATGGTGTTTGAACCTCAATGTCTCTAAACTAAATGGAGAATGGGAAAAAGCTTCCAAAGGCTGAGATCGACCAGACTGTGTAATAGCTATCCAAGGGAAAATGACGTAAGTCCTATCACTTGTGTCAACTAAATTAGACAAGACAAAGCACAATAAACTAGAGTGAAGGGACTAGAGATGGGGGTAGGGTGTTAGGAAATATATTACTTTGGTTAGGCAGTAAGCTAGGGGGACAAAGAAGTCATCTCAAGTTTAGACATTTACTAGACAGATGCTCTTGGTTCACATTGATCATGGATTGAGGAATGCATCTGGCTAACATCTTAGAAAGTTGCCAGTATTCAGTTATCCAGACTCAAGTTCAAGATCAGTAAGCCTGGACAAATGAAATCCATAGATAATTCATCAACTGTGCTTCACCAATACAAGTTACTTGTAATTACACAGATTACACATTCTGGGGGTGGGGTGGGGAACCAACAACAACCAAAAAAACCCCTATATATTATAGTATTTGTTAACACCCAACATAATTCTATTGCATTAAGCAACTGTGCTTACTATGGGAACACAGGATCACTCCTTATAAAACAAAAAATCCATTTGTAATGCAAATAATCATACCTTTCTTATTTATATGTTTTTTCAGCTTTGAATTTTTGTGTTTAGATTGTCTTAAAGTGGGGTATTTTGATGAACCCTCAAAGACTTCAAGACCTCGTGACTCATCTTCTCCTGGCCTTTTCATGGCCCTTTCCCCAACCTGTGTAAGGGGTACATTGTTAATGTTCTCTTTTCCCTCAAACTACATTGTATTTTATTTGCCTATATATATGCTATATCTTCCAGTCCATAGCATTCTCCTTGGGAGTAGAGATTGCTTTGTTTTTAGTCTTGGTATGCCAGCTGTGTGCTTAATAAATATTGAGTTGATTTGAATAATATGTTCTAGAATTTTCCTAGAAATTGAGATCAAGTACATTAGTTCACACTTTGCAGACTATATCCTTTGCCACACCTCTCCCAAAGTCTTTTGAAGGTCAATGACAATGTTTTAATATTATCTGTCAGTTCTTCCAGCACCCAAGGATACAGTTCATTTAGAACTGAGATCTTAAATTCAGTACTCTATCTCCTTTTACCTTTGGCCTATTTGCCATTTTTATTCTGCACCTTCTGTTCTAAATGTCATTCTTCTTAGCAGAGAAAATAGGAGCAAAATAAGAGTCAAGAATCTTTGTTGTTTTTTTTCCTTGTCTTCAGTCATTTATTATCATTGTTCCTTATGTCCCAAGTTGTGATCCTACTAAGTCATTGAAACTTTGTTTTTCTTCATTTTAATTGAGAAATAGAAATGAAAATAAAATACGTTTTGTTCTTAGCTTTCCATGACATTCTCCATCCATTCTGACCTTTCACATTTTTTTTTTAGGTTTTTGCAAGGCAAATGGGGTTAAGTGGCTTGCCCAAGGCCACAGAGTTAGGTAATTATTAAGTGTCTGCGACCGGATTTGAACCCAGGTACTCCTTACTCCAGGGCCGGTGCTCTATTCACTGCGCCACCTAGCCGCCCCTGACCTTTCACATTCTTAATACTTTTTGCAGTGCTGTGACAGTCGGTCAATAGGAACTTATTAAGCCCAACATAGCAAGTACAAAGAGAGCAAAGATATAGTCCTTTCCTATATCCTAATGGCATGACGGAGAGAGAGAGAGGTACTGGAAAAGACTTCTTAAAATAACTGAAATTTGACCAAAGCCGTTAAGGAAATCTGAAGGTGGAGGTGCCATGCCTTTGTAGTCATATTCCATTATGTGTCCTTTTTCTATCACCCTTACACATCTTTTAAAAATCTAAGTTGACCTGTGAGTTTCTTATACTTCTCATTAAGTCTCTTTAGACAACTACTCCATTTTTCTTGGCATTGGAATGATTTTCTATCTGTGACTTCAGAAATTTTCCTTCTTGAGAGCTTCCTAACTGTCATGAACTGACTTTGTAGAGTTTTTTTTTTAAGATTTTTTTTTGCAAGGTAAACAAGGTTAAGTGGCTTGCCCAAGGCCACACAGCTAGGTAGTTACTAAGTGTCTGGGACCGGATTGGAACCCAAGTACTCCTGACTCCAGGGTCGGTGCTTTATCCACTGCACCACCTAGCCTCCCCGACTTTGTAGTTTTTAATCCATAGAATTTTAATTATCTTTTCTCTATATCCTTTGTATCAACTCCCTCCAAAAATGGGGTCCTTGTTAAGAGTTTGGCTGACTTTCCTCTCTTCTATCAAAAATTCTGTGATAGGGAGGTTATTCTCATTTTGTCCTTACCCAAAGGTTCACATCATGTATGCTCTAAAAATGAGTTCCTCTGGAGATAAAAATTAGTATCTGAATAGAGATTTCCCTCAATGTTTTCCATAATTTTTGAAGATTGAAACATAGGCAATGAATGGATCAATTGTGAAGATTCAAGATGTTCTTGCTTTTAAAAGACTATTATTTGACAACTGTTAAGTTACTTTATCATAATCATCTGCATTAAATTTGCTTTTAATTTCAATAAATTAAGCAATTCACCAAATATTTTTATGAAATTACTCTGAGAAAGTAAAATATCAACTGATAATGCAGGAAATAAGTTTAATAATAAAATTTAAAATATGATTTTATCAGAGGGGCTAAATAGAATGGCATGAGAGACTTGAAACAAAATTGATAATAATTTACATTAATATGTAGTAGTTTTCCAGTTGTGTTTCTTTGACCAGATATTTACTTTCCTTTGTTTAATTATCTACCATTGAAGAAAGTCCTCACAGGTACAGTTCAGGAGTATATCTGCAATTTATAAACTTAGAGAATTTCTTATGACACAGAAAGATTATATAACTTGTCCACAGTCATACAACAAGCATATGAAACTTGATCCTAGATCTTCTTGTCTCTAATCTATAATACACTTGGAAGTAGCAGTAGTTTGAGCTCTGGACTGGGATTGAAGAAGACTCGAGTTTAAATCTGGCTTCAGGCAATTTACTTAATCTCATTTGCTTCCATTTCCTCAGATGAAAAATGAAAATGATAATAATACCTACCTCCCAGGATTTTTGTATGAATCAAGTGAAGTACTCGTTTTAAAGTGCATTTCAAACTTTAAAATTTTATGTAAATATTAGCTAGGCTTATCCACTGTGGGATGTGATGTCAGTTTATACTTCTGCTACATTAGTCATTAAGGATTAAGAGACATCTCAGAACCAGAGGTAATAATCCAGAACATGTATAGTTTATTTTGTAGACTCATATGTGTTCATGTTTTCATTTCAGAAGATGATATGATACTCTCTCTGTGCTAGATTCACCTACTTTGGATAGACTGATGACCAGTGAAGTGACTAGTCTCAAGGAGTCTTTTGCTTGGACTTCCAAAGTTCATCACAGACATACACACAAGAACAAACACATGCATATGTATGTATGTATGTATATACATATGTGTGTATATATATATATATGTTTTATGCAAACCTATGAAACAAACGAGTGCATGCATTGTGTTCTTTAAGGTTTATTGAGGGAGATTGCTCAGTCTCAAACTATCATTTTCAACCAGATGCCATTGTGGCTAAAAATTTATTCGTTCCTTTGGGTTAAGCACAGCTCTCTTAAAAAATTATATACTTACACATATACAGATGCAGACATATATGTATGTGTATAAAATCACAAATTTTAGAACCAAAAAGGGCCATACAGGTCATTCACATATGAGAAATAAGAACCTAGAGATGTCAAATGACTTGCTCTAAGCTTTCACAGAGAGTAAGAAGCAGAGCTAGGATATAAGCATAGATTCTAACTATAAATATAGTGTTCCATCCCCTATTTTCTATTCTTGAGAAGAATACTTTGTGATGTTATTAAAAACTTACTGTTTGCCCCCAAGATAGTGGAATATATACATTCTGAAACCCCTTTCAACCTGAAATCCAAAAGGAAAGTCATCATGGAATGATTAAAATTTATTCTACAAGAAGACAGACTTTCCCCCCTACATACCCCAAATGTAAAAAATTTACGAGTTAACACTAGAGAATTTTAATATTTAGAGATCTCACACAGCACTTATTCAATTCTACATGTCTAACATATTGAATAAGGAAGCAAATTCTAAGACTTTTCACTGGATGTCTATAATAGAACTCCCTGAGCATTGCCCCATCATTACGCCACAAGATAGAAATAAAAGAATTGGGCCAGGCTCATGCCATATCAGCATGCACAATTGTATTTGAGTTGTGAACAGAGGTGATATACTTGTCAGAAAGAAGACTTGTCTGGTCTCTTCCTGAGGATTATTCAGGGGAAGGACTGGTTATTATATTCTCCATCATGGAAAGAATCAAGCTGTCCAGACAAAAAGGGCCTCCTCTTCTTCTCCTATTTTGTCACTATTTCAATCTTCTTTCCATCTCACATAGATTAGATAGCCCTTCTCTTCCCTGAGGTATACCTCAACACAAATGACCCCATTTCATCTCATTTTCCCCAAAGATTGCTTCCATCTTCATTTTCATTCTCCCACTTGACTTTGATCTCTCTTTACCTACTGGTTGCATGCTTACTGCCTACAAACATGCTCATATCTCCTCCATCCTCAAAATATTCAAAAAAACTTGATCCAACAATCATTGCTAGCCATTATCTTATATTTTCCTTCCTTTTGTGGTTTTCTCGAGGGATTTCCTTTGATAAAGCAGTCTTCCTTGACTCTTATTCTTCTTAACTTTCTACATTATTGTTTACTACCTTATCATTCAACTGAATCTACCTTCTCCAAAGTTATCGTTGATCTCTTGTCAAATCTATAGACATTTTCTCAATCCTCAACCTTTTTAATCTCTTTGCAATCATTCACATTGTTAATTATCCTCTTCTTGATACTCTCTTCTCTCTAGCCACCACTCTCCTTGTTCTCCTCTTACTTACTGACCCACTACTTTTTGGTCCCCTTTGCTGGATTTTCGTTCAGGCTATGCCTTCTAAGCAAGGTTGATCCAGGAGGGCTTTGTCCTAGGACATTTTTTCTTCTCCATCTGTACTGTTTCATTTGATAGTTTCATCATTTCTCATGAACTCTATTATCATCTCTATTTTGGTGATTCTTAAAATTATTTATCCAGCCTTAATCTTTCTGCTGACCTCCAAAATCACATCTCCAACTGCCTAATGGACATCTCTAACTGGATATCTTACAGATATCTTAAACTCATCATGTCTAAAACTAAACTCATTATCTACTTTTTCTAATTTCTTTCTTACTGTCAAGGACATTACTATCCTCCAGCTACCCAGACTTGCAAGCTAGTGGTCATCATGGAGTCCTCTCTCCAACTTCCCATGTCCAATCTGTTGCCAAGGCTTGTCAAGTTTACTTTTATAGAATCTCTCACATATTTTTCTCCATTCCCCTTTCTGACACTGCCACTACTCTGATGCTGGCCCCCACCACCTCATGCTAGTAATATTGTAATAACCTGTAGGTTGGTCTCCCTTTCTCAAGACTCCCTAACTCATCCTCTGTTTAGCAATCAAAGGGATTTTCCTAAAATAGTTCAAGCATGTTATTCTTTGCCCCCAGAAAAATTCTAGCGACTCTCTTTAGGATCAGCTTAGGATCAAATACAAAATCCTCTCATTGGCATTCAAAGACCTTAATAACTTGCCCTTCTCCCTATTCCAAACTTCTTACAATTTACCCTCTCAGATCCAGGGGCACTGCTCCTATGGCTATTCCATGAATAAAATACACTCTATTTCCTTGTTCCTAGCACTTTCTTTGACTATTTCCCAGGTCTATAATACCTTCTTTATCTCTGCTTTCTGCTTCCCAGGCTTCCTTTAAGCCCCACCTAAAATTTTACCTTCTACTTTTCCCCAAACTTCTGAATTCTAGAGTTTTCCTTTTTTAATTATTTACTATTCATACTCTATATAGGTTATTTTTATATATGTTTGCTCATTATCTCCACCATTATATTGTGGTCTCTTTGTGTGTAGGGACTATCTTTAGACTTTCTTTGATTTCCCTAGTGTTTAGTCAAGAGCTTACAATATAGTAGGAACTTAATACATGTTTGCTGATTAAACTGACTGACCAGTGCACAGGAAAGAGTAAAAGAATGAATGAAGGAATATTAGAAGAAAGCCAAATAAAACATCAAAAACATCCTGAGAAAAGCATCAATAAAATAGTCAACATGAAGATAAACCAATAGAGAATATTCCAAAATAAAAGGAAAAATGAGTAAAATACCATGACAAAATGAAAATACTTCAAACAAAAGGTATTATATTAAGCAAAGTTAATTAATATTCCTTACAAAAGAAAAATTCTTCATAGACCCCCCCACACACACACCAAAGATAATGAATTAACAGAAAAATTCCACAATATCCCAAAGGAGAACCAAAATTCATAACTATTAAATTAAATGTGAATTTAGTCCAAAAATTAGAGTTCTTTTTTAAGCTAAATTTTTAAATTTATTTTTCAATTGAAATTTTGTTATATTTTTCCAATAACATGCAAAAGTAGTTTTTCAACATTAATCCATTTGCAAATTTGTGAATTACACATTTTTCTCCTTTCCTTTCCTTCCCTCCTCTCCATGGTGGCAAATAGTCTGGTAAAAGTTGTACATGAACAATTGTGTTTAACATATTTTCAAATTAGTCATGTTTTGAGAGAGGAATTAATACTAAGGGGAAAGAAAAAAACCATGAGAAAAAAGGAAAACCACAAAAGTTTTAAAAAGAAAACATAGTATACTTTGCTCTGTACACAGACCTAATAGGTTTCCCCCCCCACCCCACGACTGTGGATGGTGTTGTCCATAGAATGCCTCTCAAGATTGTCCTTGATCTCTGAACTCCTAAGAGGAGCTATATCCATCCATCACAATGTTGTTGTTAGCATGTACAGTGTTCTCTCACTTAGCATCAGTTCATGCAAGTCTTTCCACACATCTATTAAAGTCTGACCCCTCATGATTTCTTACAGAGCAATAGTACTCCATAACATTCATATACCATAACTTGTTCAACCATCCCCCAATTGATGGGCATCTCCTCAATATCCAACTCTTTTCTATTACAAAACAAGCTGCTATAAATATTTTTGAGTACATGAGACTTTTCTCATTTTATATGATTTCTTTGGGCTATAGACTGAGTATTGGTATTTTGGGGTCAAAGTGTTTGATCATTTATTACCCTTTGGGCATAATTCCAGACTGTTCTTCAGACTGACTGGATCAGTTCACAACTCTACCAGCAATGCATTAATTTCCCAATTTTCCCACATCCTCTCCAACATTGATCATTTTCCTATTTTGTCATCTTAGTCAACCGGATAGGTGTGAGGTGGTACCTCATAACTTTTTTAAAATTTGCATTTCCCTAATCAATAATGATTTGGACCATTTTTCATATGAATTTAATTTCTTTAATTTCTTGATTTAGAAGTGCCTGTCCATTGACCATTTATCAAATGGGGACTGTCTTGTAAACTTAGATGTTTGATTCAGTTCTCCATCTATTTTAGAAATGAGTTCTTTGTCAGAAACATTAACTGAGAATAAATTTCCCAGCTTTCTGCATTTCTTCTAATTTTGGCTGCATTGGTTTTATTAGTAAAAAAAATCCTTTTAAATATGATATAGTCAAAATCATCCATTTTTCAATTTATAATGTTCTTTATTTTTATTTGATCCTAAACTCCTTCTCCATAAATCCAACAGAATATTTCTCATTCTCTTAATTGGTCTATGGTATCACCCTTTATGTGCAAATTCTGTACCTATTTTGTACCTTATTTTGGTACAGGGTGTGAGATGTGAGTCTATGCCTAGAGAAACTAGAATTCTTAATATAGAAAATAAAGCTCTCAATTCAGAATTTTAAAAATAGAACTAGCAAAATAGGAAAATCTGAAAATGGAGGATCTTGCCAAAGTAGTAAGTACAAACTGAAAAATAAAATCAGACCTGAAGTATAAAAACATTGAAGTGGATGAAAAATTTGACAGAGAAACACAAGAAAGCAATTTTAAAATGAATTCTATACAATCCAAAGTGACTGACTTTGAAGACAGGCTACACAGAGATAACTTAAAGATCATGAACTCTCCAAAAATAGGATATCAGAACTTTTAAATGCAAAGAAAATCTATACATTTTGCTATAAGAAATTAGTGTGAATTCATCAAACTAGATCTCATTCCTTATAAGAGAAGGAAGAAATTCTCAGATATTTAGGTTGAAGAACATGAAGAAGGGATGAAAAGGGAGACCTAGGAAAGAGTACAGTATCTAACTTTTCATCTTCACAGTTTACTAAAGGTGATCTATAGTGATCTGACTCTGCTGCCCAACATGTTTTATTCACAGTCTGTGTCATTAAGAAAGTTGAAATTCTGTTGTGATAACTTTCAGTTCCACTGTGCATGTAAAATAGAGACCTCCCATTCCCTGATTCATAAACTTGGGGAAGGACATGGTGTGCATCCATATGGTTCTTATGGCAGGAAGAGTCAAGGTCATTAAAAAAGTGAATGTGTTTCTTAATTTGGGGCAGCTAGGTGGCTCAGTGGATAGAGTACTGGCTCTGGAGTCAGGAGTACCTAAGTTCAAATGTGACCTCAGACACTTAATATTACCTAGCTATGTGGCCTTGGGCAAACCACTTAACCCCATTTGCAAAAACCTAAAAACCCCCAAAAAACCTGAATGTGTTTGAATTTTGAAACTTGTTGCCTTCAGTTTTTTAAGTATCATATTTATATACATATATGTGTGTGCTTGTGCATATATGTTATGTATACATGTATTATATTTCTCATCTATCATGTTATGTTAATATCATAATATATGTATGACTTTTCAAAAGCCAAGTAAAAGCTCACTAAATGTGAATCTAGTGCTTTGTTTGTTTATTTTGCCTTAAGGTCCCTTTAATAGAATAGTCAGTGTAAAGGGTGGCTCAGAAATGCCCATGTTAATTAATGAGAGCTTTCTGCTGGTCATAACTGACTTGTGATGGGTCAGAAAACTAAAAATTGGCAGGAGTGTGAGGTGGGAGTAATGAGCCAATTATACAGAAGTTTTCAAATTTGTGTATCGAAGCAAACTATCTGGATCTTTAACTGAATTTTAAAATTTCCAGCCAGATGCCTGAAGTCATACAGACAACCTCAACTTCCAGACAATGACATGATCAATTTCTGGTCCAGGAAAGTTTCTGTAAAATGACAACTCTTTTCCACTAATGTGACTCCTGAAAAGTCACTTCATTATCTATTTATAAACATATAAATAAAGACCATATTGCAACCTGCATTTGGAGGCGTTCTATGACTTGACTCTAATTTAATCTCCTTTTTTTCATAATTTTAAAATATTTGTTAAATTCTTTTCAAAATCATTGGTTTCCTTTAAACTCTTTTCTTCATTTTTGCATATTTTTCTGAGAGATGGAGTCCATTTGCTTCACCAGATGGCTAAAAGGAAGTTAAGAGTCCTTATTGTCCAAGGACCTGTTTAGCTTATCCCTCTCATCCCCCACCCCAAAGTAGCATTTTATTTTTTCCAAATACAAATATTTTAAAGATAGCTTTCAAAATTACTTTTTAATAATATTTTGAGTTCAAAATTTTTGTCCATCCCTTAACTCACCAATAATGCTAAACAATCAAATTTAGATTAAACAAGTACAAAAACATTAAACATATTTCCATATGAGCCATGTTGGGAAAGAAGAAACAGAATAAAAGGGGGGAAACATAAGAAAAAAGCAAACAGCAAAAAAAGTGAAATAATAAGTTTTGATGTGCATTAAGACTCCATATTCTGGATGTCAATGGTATTTTTCCATCCAAAATTCTTTTAGAATTTTGATCAATGTATTGCTGAAAAGAGGTAAGTCTTTCATAACTGATCATCACACAATGTTGCAGTCACTGTGTTTTCCTGATTCTGTTCTCTTCATTCAGCATCAGTTCATCTAAGTCCTTTCAGGTGTTCATTACATTCAGACACTCCAATTTGTTCAGCCATTCTCCAACTGATAGACCCTACCTCAATTTCCAATTCTTTGTCATCACAAAAGAGGTGCTATGAATAATATATATATATACATATATATATGTGTGTGTGTGTATATATATAATATATATATATATATATATATATATATACATATATATATATATCCTTTTCCTTTTTTTTAATGATCTCTTTGGGAAACAGACCTAGTAGTGGTACTTCTGGATCAAAGGATATGCACAGTTTTATAGCCTTTGGGCATAGTTCCAAATTGCTCTCCAAAATAGTTAGATCCATTCACAACTCCAAGAAAGTATTAGTATTCCAATTTTACCACATATTCTTCAATATTTATCATTTTCTTTTTCATTCATATTAGTCAATCTAAAGCTGAAAGATGTGAGGTGGTAATTCAGAATTGTCTTAATTTTCATTTCTCTAATAAATATGTATTTAGAGCATTTTACATAACTACAACTAGCTTTAATTTATCTGAAAACTGCCAATTCATATATATCCTTTGACCAGTTATCAATTGGGGAATGAATTGTATTATTATAAATTTAACTTAGTTCTCTACATATTTTAGAAATGAAGTCTTGATCAAAAACATTGTTTGTAAAAAATGTTTCCAAGCTTTCTGCTCTCTTTTTAATCTTGGTTGCTTTGGTTTGTTTGTTTGTTTTGCTTTTTTGGGGGGGTTGTGTGAAAAACTTTTTAATTTAATGAAATCAAAATGATCATTTTGCATTTCATAATAGTCTATCCCTAAATTCTTTCCTTCTCCATAGACTCATAAGTTAAAGAATTCCATATTATCTAAATTTGCTTATTTTATCACCCTTTATATTTAAATCCTGTACTCATTTTGACTTTTTCTTTGCATACAATGTGAGATGTTGGTCTATGCCAGGTTTCT